>NC_064810.1:108419575-108444433 GCF_023721935.1 Panthera uncia | reverse complement strand
TTTTTTTTTTTTTTTTTTTTTTTTTTTTTTTTTTTTTTTTTTTTTTTAAGATGATAAGTTATAGTTTCAGCTAATACCCAGGTCTCTCTTCCCCCCACCCTCCCTCTTCAGAGGTAAACAGTATTGCAAAGCTACTGTGTATCATTCCCATACATGATTATGCCCTTGGATCTCATGTGTTTTACTTTACTACAAAATCTATGTATTTTGGGAGTTTCAAAACTTTGCATAAGTAGTATCATGCAGCACATATAATTGTGTTTTTTCCCATTTCCTTCTGTTTTGGTATTTATGTATGTTGATACACTTGAATTTCAAATACTTTAAAGGCCTAAGAGTTTTAGGTTAATTCATTTCTCTGCTTAAATAGTCCAGTTGTTTATGATTTTTGCTAAATGAACATCTTTTTGCACAGGTATAAATGTTCTCAAGAATAGATATCTAAAGGTGAAACTGTTATTGTCTTCATCTTCAACTTTACCAGCTGTCAAATCACCCTCGAATCGGTTTGTACTGATATAGAAAACTTTCTATTTCTTCACATCCTCAGTTACTTTTGGTAACTCTATCAATTTTGCCAATTGTATACTGTGAACTGAAATCTCACTATTGTTTTAATTTGTTTAAAGTTAAGCACCTTTTAGATGCTTCTCAGTTACCTGTTATGTGAACTGTCTGTTCCTTTCCTTTGTCCATTTTTTTTTTATTAGTTTTTCTTCTCATGGATTTTTCCCAGCCTAAGGCATGTATTTTTACTTTGTTCTTAGTGTCTTTCATTGAACAGAAGTTTTAAGTTATTTCATTCAGTTAAAGTCTTTTTTTCTGTATGGTTCACATTTCTTAGATCTTATTTAAGAAATACTCTGTGCATAGTAGTTTGGAGAGAGGAGGACAGTCCAGACATGTAAGCCACAAAACTAGAAATTAATTAGCATGGCAGGAGACAGCAGGTAGACTGGCTTGACTTCAAGAAAAGGGAACTCAAGGAGTCACCTTACTTACATTTTTTTTTTTTTTAAGAAACGAAGACTGCCACATACAGCACCTCATTTAGGGATGTCTGGAGTTTGGGAAGCTTGACTACCCTACATTATCCTATAAATGGACGTTGGGAGCTTGTTTGGAAATTGTAGCAGGGAGCACAGCTACTGACAGACCCTTAACAGAACAGACTTCTTCCATCAGTGAAGGTCATAGCTGCAGGAGGGATGCACGTAGAGTGGTGAGGGAGGAAGGGAACACATGCCTAGCCAGCCAGATCAGCTCCCTCAACAGATGCCACAGCCAGTTTGCCCTCACATCCTTATCTACTTTTTCAATGTATGTATGCGTGTGTGTGTATGTGCGTCTGTGTGTATCAGACATAGATAGTTTAGTAATAATTTAGGCAGCGTGAGGTTATGGCAGGGCCAGCTCAAGAATGGAGACAGCTTTTGAGGTCAGCTGTCCCACATCTACATAAGCACTGCTAAGGCTGAAGAGATCACTATGCTGACACATCTGTAACCACTGAGGCACTGAAGTGTGCCAAGGTACCCAAGCTGGGAAGCTCTGCCATATTGCCACCAGAGCAAACAAGGACTAAATTATCCTTGCCAGATATTTGTAAATTGACATAATCTCAGATGTACATTTTTCACAGCCTCACCATGGCAAAATCCAACAAAACTCTCTCCAAGAAATGTTTCCTATCTATCCTGATTCCTTATACCTTACTCCCATTCTATTTCTGAGGTTATCACTTTATCTGATGTTAAGGAAAGGATGTTTTTCCCCTGAGATCACTATTCTTGGGTTGATGTTCTTGCTAATTGACAGGCTTTCTTAACCGCTTCTTCCAGAAATATTTCTAATCACGTCACTACTAGAGTAATTTTAAGCTGAAGTCCGAAGAAAATATAGATTACATGTATATACAAACGAAATATTTTGCAATTCATTGTTTTCAATTTTTTCTCATTAATCTTGTTTAGCTCTTTCCATCACATTATATCTAACCTGTTATAAGCAAAGGACAGCACACTCTTATAAAGCTAATTATCTTTTTAAAAGGACAATTGGTACTGATAATTTTAAAAATTGTCTTAATATTTTGAAAACTCCTCTATGTATTTAATCTTCCATCCTTTTCCCTCTAAAGAATAAGAGGGTAAGAAGAACTTTATCAGATGTATCTAAAGGACACTGTTTTAGCATCATTGCTAAAGACAAATATAGAGAAAAAGATTTGAAAAAATGAGGCCAATTAGGGAGTAGTTCACTGACAGAGCAATCAGTTCATCAATTCCAAATCATTTCCACATGTTCCTATGGGTGCCAAGTCAATCAAAATGGAATGGAAGTAAAACATTTCTCAAGATTCATCAGAGTTTAACAACAGTGACAGGTGCATGCTTCTCAAGTAAAAACACATATCAATGGGAAAACACACCAACTACTACTAGATAGGTATAATTACTACACCTTAGAGAGTAAATTCTGACTCCCTAGCATATGTAATCTTAGATTTTCATTAGCATCTAATTTCCATTTTACACACGATTCCAAAATTTTACACAGGTATATTTACTGTCCCTTTCTCACATAAAATTTGGCTAAACTAACATTCTGTAAGCAATCTATACAAGCCCTCTAGATGATTCTCATGTAGGCTACAAGTCTGAAGAACACTAATTTAGTCCAATGACTCTGGAAAGATTGTTTTGCCAAGCATGTATTAATAGCTTAAATATGTATATATTTTTGAATATAAAGGACATGATTGTATATTATATACTAATTAAAACATTATTAGATCAACCAAACCAAGGTGGAATGCATTAGTATCTATTCTGTCACCTATCAGTCACAGATCTTCCCTTGAAGTGTAACACACGGTGATGAATTATTTTCACTTCACGTAATATAATGGAAATAAAAAGGGAAGTCAAAGAAGATTCTGTTGTGGCTGACAAAAAAAAGGAGAAATATGTTCCACAAATTTTACAGATTTTCATAAAGGATATTAATCTAAAGCATCATCAAGTTCTTACTGATGTCATTCTCAAATACATATAGACTGACCTATTGCCTAATGCCTCAGTTGTACATACCTGCTTAGGGATCTGCTGGGTATAAACTCAAATTTAATACACATAAAAACAGTAATAACAAGTTTTATCAGGTTTCGAGAAAAATGTTATCCTTCAGATAAAACATTCGAGAAAGCATCCAGGCCTTTTACCAAAATCCAGTATTAGGTCTGAATACATAAGTCTGACCAAAATACATCAGGCATACGTGACCTATAACTCAAGTGAATGGATTGTCTATATATTACTAACAACCAATTAAACCTTTCAACAGAAGTGCTGTTTGATTGCCTAATTTCCAAGAGAAAAATACAGTTAAGCTGCTGCTTCTCCAGTATAATTAAAAATCTTGATGTTAAACTGTTTATTTTAAATATTTGTTCCATGAATACATAATAGAAAAAATTAAAACTTTACAAACACCCAAATTGTCTTTGTTTTTAAAAATCATAAAATGGGATTTAAAAAATCCAGTTGTGTGGATCTCTTAGAGTTATACCTGTGTTGCTTGGAATGCTATGAAATTGGAGTTTTTTGGTGTCTTTATGTGTTTATCATGAAATGCATATTAGGAAAGAAGTGCCACTTTGTCAATGTAATAAAATGGTGTTTGGTTGCTTATTGTTTTCAGAGAGAATTTATTTTTATTCATTAAGTTGTAGCTTCATGGTCTTGGTCATTATTCACTGAATCTTCCTGTTCTTAATGTCTAACTTTATGCCTTTGAATTCAGTTTCTATTGAGTTTGTGCTTATTGTCTTATCTACAGAGGGGAAAAAACACATTAAAAAGATGTCATTAAAAGAAATGCTAATGTAACATCAGCCTTTATCAATTCAAACATTTAAGCAGTTCATTTATTTTAGCTTTGTGTAACGTCAGTTCAATCACTGAACTTTGTTTTTATTTTTCAAGGTTCTACTTACTACCTAAAATTTTACTGTATTTTAGCAGGGAATGGTGTAGGTCGAAGTACAGTCAAGAGAGCGCCGACTTCCTGCTTCCAAAATGTAGAGGGAGTGCCTAAACACCATTCCGTGTCATCCCTTCCAGTCCTCGTGAGCAGAGTAGAGGCTAAAAGGAAGGCGTGTTGTGGAGTAGTGGGGGTAAGGGATCCATTTGAAATCCCCAAGCTGATTATGGCTGAGTCCCCAAGGCATGCCTTTTGAACAATAACCAGCAACTTGCAACTGGGGCTAGTTTCCCACCTAAGTTCAGGTTTCCAAGGCAGGTATCAAGAGAGGGCAGGGTTTCTGTGGTGGGAAAGTAATATTCCCCTATTTCTGCCATGGTCAGAGTCGTTGAGTAAACATGACTTGCAACTTGGGTTAAAGAAATAGAAAACAAGCCTTAAAGAATGAATAGAAATACAAGCCTTGAAGATAGGGAAATATCCAGGAAATATTTCTCAATTTCTCTTTCCTGGAGCTATTTATTTGTTCATATTGCAAAGGGTTCTAACAACCTGGGGACCTCCCCCATTTCCTTTCCCAGAGAGGAAAGGTTTCTCTCCCCCTTCAGCAGGAGAGGAAAACCACCTCTACACTAGTCCCTATACAAGCCCCAAGATTCATAATTTTCCAATTCTCTTCTAAAGAGCCCCTACTTTAATATATAAGGTGATATGTACACTCACCATATTGCCCCAAAAGGGAAATGAGGCATTGGAGAATTAGCACAAAGTTTGCTATGTGAGTAAGTAATCCATCTCTTACTCAGAAACCTAATGCTTACAGTCAGGATAAATAAAAAGCTTTCTACTTTCTGTCTCCAAAAAAAGGAACTTATCATCTTTTACAGTTCTATTCTAGTGAACACATGCTGAATTTTGTTTCCAATAATAGAGTATAAACATTTTGAATCAGGTATGGAATACCTATGAAAAGGGACTATGTAGTAGGCTATAAAATAGTTGTCTTTTTTTTTTACCAAGTTTGAGAGGGAGAGCACGTGAGCTCGTGCACACATGCATATGAGCAAGGGAGAGAAGCCCAAGCAGGCTCCGTGCTGACAGGGCTCAATCTCACGTACCCTGAGATCATGACCGGTGCTGAAATCATGAGTCAGTCGCTTAACCAGCTGAGCCACCCAGATGCCCCATTTGCCAATATATTTTAAAGAATTATAGAAGAATACGGACCATGTTCTCTAAGCATAGAGGAGTACAGATGGAATGTGAGTCACAGGTATAGACCTATATATTTCCAAATAATCCATGTATCAAAAAAGATAATTTTTAGTATGGGATAATGATAAATAATTTCAGAATCTGTGGGATTAAAACTAAACATATGTATACAGAAAGTAAAGCTGTAAAGGCTGTGAAACTGAATCAAGGAAACCTCATTAAAAATGGAGTCAGGAGGGGCGCCTGGGTGGCTCAGTTGGCTGAGCGTCCGACTTCTGCTCAGGTCATGATCTCAGCGGTTTGTGAATTTGATCTCTGCCTTACGCTATGTGCTGACAACTCAGACCCTGGAGCCTGCTTCAGATTCTGTGTCTCCCTCTTTCTCCGCCCCTCCCTTGCTCACACTCTGTGTCTCCCTCTCTCTCAAAAATTAACATTAAAAAAAAAATTTAAATGGAGTCAGGAGGCCAGAAGACAAAGTTCTCACAATGTACCCCTTGTTGCAGCCCTTTGCAGACTCACCAGGAAGAGACATAACCTGAATTCCTAATAGGAAGAACCCTACACCTCTACAACCCACTCAGAAGGAAGGTAGATTTTTTTCCTCCTTGCCCTGCAACACTCCAGCCAATGAAAGACTGTCATAACTCAGCCAAAGAAAAGCCACCATATTTCAAACTCCCAGTTTACTCCAAAAGACTTCTATTCAAAACAGCCCTTCAAATTTCTACCTTTTTCTCCATAAAATAACATTCCCTCTCCTTTGTTCTCCAGACTAACCTGAAGCTGTGGTTTGCCATAGCTTGCATGTCCCAAGTTGCAGTCCCTCTTCTATTCCCAAATAAACCTCTTTTGCTGGGAAAATAACTGGCTATTTACATGGTTAACAAGGCTTATATGTTTGCAAAAGACAAAGAGTAAAATTTAATGACCTAAGCATATAACTTAGAAAATTGAGAAAAAGAATAACCACAAAGTATAAAAGTAGTATCACGGCACACCTGGGTGGCTCAGTTGGTTAAGCAGCCGACCTCAGTCAGGTCATGATCTTGCAGTTTGTGGGTCTGAGCACCATGTTGGGTTCTGTGCTGAAGGCTCAGAGCCTGGAGCCTGCTTTGGATTCTGTGTCTCCCTCTCTTTCTGCCCTCCCCCTGTTCACACTCTGCCTCTGTCTCTCAAAAATAAGTAAACATTAATTTTTTTAAAGTAGTATCAGAAGTCATTGAAATAGAAAACGAAGTGGACAACAAATTGAACCATGGGTAGTTTGAAAACAATGGATAGTTATCATCAACTGGAAATATTGACTAAGGAAGAGAGAAGCAATTGTCAATATTAAATTGTAAAGAATTAAAGATGCAGCAAATCCTAATTGAATTCTTTTTAAAAAGATTAGAGGAAGTGACTCAGTAATTTATTATCTTCCTAGAAAGACGGTACTAGGTGTAGGAAGTTGTACAAGTGACTTCTCCCAAGTATTCTAAAGAAAAAAAAAACTCACATAATTTTAATATTACATAAAGCCTTCCAAGGAATACAAACAGATGATCTTCCTACCTGGCTTTTATGAGGTTTCTGTTATCTTGATGCAACAAACAGGGAAGATATGAGAAAATAATCTTTATCACTGGTTATGGTGTAATCTCAACCAATTTCCCTATGGTTTTAAGTCATTTTTAACCCCTGAATGATTCAAAATTAACAAATTTAAGTAATTAAAGCTATTATCTTAATTTTTTAATATTATTTTTGTGTATTTGATAATGAGATATTTTTGCCTTTAAAGAAAATCCGGTCTATTATAGTAAGCAAGTCAATACTGATTCCAATCCAATTGTGTTAATGAGCAGTTGATTAAGACTCATGGTTTTAATTTGAAATGAGTATATGTAACATTGTATCAAACAAAAGAATCCTATTTATTAGATTTGTATGAATTACTGAAGTACTAGGCATGTTTTTTATTGTTAACCTATAAAAATACTTACATAAAATATATAAAGTCTATATACTAGACTTAGAATGTTTATATGACTTGGTTAAGTTTATAGAAGAGCCACACATTAATCAAAAGTGTCTTAGGTATTTCCTAGGTATAGAAATAGAATCATATTTACAAGATGTAGCTACAGAATAAAGAACTGAGTTTTTAATAAATGGAAAAATCAATGCAAAAATCTAATCTTGTGCACACAGAGAAGCTATTTTCAAGGACAGTAAAAATTCATTGCCTATGGAAAGTAACAAGGATAAACATTCATTCAGTATGCCTTAATGCCAGTTCCATACAGGCAGTATCAACTCTGATTGTTCTGTCATGAATAGATGTGTTGACGTCTATGACTGAATGCTTAACCATTTTGAGAATCACCTAGATAGAAAGATTCTGTATTGTTGGGAAACCAATTCTCTGCCAGTAGATCTAGAGAGGCAATTCCAATAAAAAAATTCCAACGTTGTAGTATGGTAGCATTACAAACTAATTTTTAAAATGTAAAGAAAAAAAATCAAGAATATTCAAGATATGCCCATAAAAGAATGAAGTGAAGAGCTTGCACTACCAGATACTAAAACATACCACTGTAAAATTTAAGACAATGCAATATAGGCAAAAGAATTAAAAAAAAAAAGATGACAGTGGAATAGAGAGTCCAATAATAGTTTTATGCACGTAGATAGCTTGAGTAGGGGAGAAGAACTACTTCCTGCTACAATGACCCCACATACAGGGATCTGCACTCCCACCTCTTTGTTTTTTGGCAATTATGACAATTCTGGAATTTTGAGAGTAAAGAGTAGTACTTCTCAATTCTTCTGTCCCCAATTTCATAGTGTCTAACAGATATAAAAGAATACTTGTTAAATGAATAAGTGATTAAAGACTGAATAACACCCAAAGCATTATTGGATTTTCAGAATTGTGTACAAGACCATTTCTATATCTGGAAGAAGGGAAATAAAACTTTCTCTTCCATCTTTTCCCTCCAACCCAGTGGCTCAGGACACAGTCTCATGGCTTCAAAGCTACAATATGGGTTAAGTAGACCTTTATGGAATATTTGGAATCTAACCATTTATAAAACTGTTTGGGAAATAAGTTGTAAGAACAAATGACTTACAAATCCTGTTTTAATTATCTTGTCAATGTAATGCCAACAGAATGATGCTTGAGACACACAAAAGTTCTAAGAGAGAAAACAGTGACTGCAGCCACAGTGAGATGTTAATGATCTCAGTACACTTCAAAGAGGGGCTAGAGAACATTTATAATCAATATGTAGCTTCAGATGTGTCATGTAAGTAGCATAATATGTTCAAGTTGGTAAAAGAACAGAGACGACTAGCTCAAAAAAGAGGAAAAATAAATGTGACTAATTTAAAACATGATTTGACTAAAGCTTAGTAAACCTGATGTAGACTCAAATTATAAGTTATTTACCTTCTTTAATTTTTTAACGTTTATTTATTATTGAGAGACAGAGCATGAGCATGGGAGGGGCAGAGAGAGGGGGAGACACAGAATCCAAAGCAGGCTCCAGGCTCTGAGCTCTCAGCATAGAGCCCGAGGGGGAGATCAAATTCACAAACCATTGAGGTCATGACCTGAGCTGAAGTCGGATGCTTAACCGACTGAGCCACCCAGGCACCCCAAAATATTTACTTTCTTTAGCTGTTACTGACATGGAGTATCCTTGGCATCTAGAGTCTACCAACAGCCCTCACTGGGAACTCAACTTTAGCACCCAAATATTGGCCTCTAATGCTAATCTTAACTACAATCAGAGCTCCTTGGAGAACAGCAGATTGCATAGCTCCCTGGGATGAAAATAAGAATAGTTCCAGGACATTTTCTAACATAAAGCAATGAAGGAGTTAAAGGGATTTTCACGGTTGAACTGTGATAATCTGAGCAATAATTTTGTGTAAGATCATGACAAGTACTAGGAGATATGCTAAAGAAAAGGCACAAATGAGTTTCTAAACACCTGTAAAGAAACACCTAGGCTGCAAATCCCTTCAGGGTAAAGAATCTCACATAACATGGATTTTAAAAATTACAATGTGGGGGTGCCTGGCTGACTCAGTTAAGTATCCAACTCTTGATTTCAGCTCAGGTCATGATCTCATGGTTCGTGAGACTGAGCCCCTCTTCAGGCCCTGCACTGATGGCAATGGCATGGAGCCCATTTGGAATTTTCTTTTTCCCTTGCTTTCTGCCCCTCCCCCGGCACTCGCTTGCATGCTCTCTCCCTATCTCAAAATTAAAAAAAAAATGACAATGTGGTTGGGTAGTGTACAATCTCAACTCAAATTTCTTAATAAAATCTATAAAAGACATGGTTCAGTGAATAGATGAGGATAGTCAGTAATATACTAGATGACAAAAACAAAAAAAACGAAGCACAGGGAATTTGAACATTTGTACTTCCAAAATAAGAGATCCAGCTCCACTAGTGCCAGCTCAGGTCAAACAATCCTGAAAGACTCCCCCAGCCTGTTTCCAGTCCATACTTTTAAAGCATCACTGAATCCATCATGGTTCTGAATCTTCAATCAAGTGGTCTCAGTCCTGCCAAAATGGCCACTCTGCCTGCCAAACCTCCTTTTTATTTTGCTAAGTGGCTACCTCCATATATAATCTTGTTAACTCCTTCAAGTATAAAAATATGTAATGATGAAAAAAAATGAACCGATAAATGACTAGTTGGGGCAGGGGCTTAAGTACATACATGTTTAGATACACATTCAGGAGGATATGAGTTACTGAATTTTGAAGTTTTCTTCATTAGATTTCTAAGAGTTGCTTACATGCTTGGAAGAATATAGCTGTATAGATGTACCAATCTATCCTGTTGTTGGAAGGTCTTAAAAAAAGTCAGATTCATCTGGTACTATAATTTGAAATGGCTAAGGAAATTTAATTAAACTTCATTGTAAATGTTATCTCAGAAAATTTCATCTACCCAGTTTACTAATTTGGTATTTACCGAAGTAAGTTGCAACACAAAATTATTAGGTTCATAAAAATAAGAGACTTAGTTGTTTGAGCTTTAAGATTTAAGAATTATATACCTCTTAAATATAAAACTTTAATTGGCTAATTCCAACCGAAGCACAATTGTATATATGCTTTTCTGTATACTTAAATAATCCTTGCACATTAAAACAATTTAATAGCCCATATTTAATTTGGAAGCTGCCATGTAATGTCAGATGGTGGTTGGTTACATGTACTACTTGACTTTACAAGATATGGAGATCTGGAGCAAAAACTCAGCTCTACTACTTAATAGGTACTTGACTGGGCAAGCTACTTCACCTCTCTGAGCTTGATTTTTCAAGATCAACACGGGTATGGTAACAGTATCTACACATCCTTTGGATGATTATGCTAGACCAATGACTCGTTTTAGGCTTTGGTAAATAGTAATAACACAAACGGTAGTTATTTATTAACACAGGCAAAATTAGCTAATAGTACCTGTCCGATATTGGGTGTTCAAGGGGACCAAATTTATTAAGGAAAGACTTTGTGGAGGAAGGTGAGTTAGGATGTGTATGACTAGCAGAAAAAGAAGGACATTTCATACTGAGGCTCAGAGGTAAGAAAACACAAGGCAGATTTCGAGGTCTGTAAACCAAGTTCACAAAGGTTTATATTGAGGAAATAATTACGAGCAAATGGATTAAGTTCAGATCATAGAGTAACTGGAATAAGAAGAGTGAGTTTAGATGTTGGCAGCGTAGATGTTAACAGCTGTGAAGTAAAACAGTTAAGTACTAAATATTGAGCACTGGAAGTAGATGTAAATGGAATGATTGTCAAAATGATATTTCGGCTAACATATATAGAATGCAAAATGGCTTCGCAGTATCATTTTCTAAAAAAGTTATTCAGTGGGAATGCATGTAAAAATGCACAACACTGTAACTTTCATGAATTCGATTTTTGAAAATGACAGGTTTATTTTCTTCATGTGTTTTGGAGATTTAAGTGATTTTACCTTAGAACTATTAAGCTAACACAAAAACCTCAATTTCAAGCAATAAAGTGGTGATGAAGTCCTGAAGCAAAGTGTCATTAGTCTTGGTTATGAACTGAGAAAATGGCATTAATATAAATTGCATTTTTTTTTGCTTTAGGAAATTTAATTCCTTTCACACGATGATAAAATTGTGTATTTTCTCAACATAGGATATTTAAAACTAATTTTGTTCATGTAATGCAAGAATTATTTTGGCATCCTTTTTCTGTTGGAAATAAGCAGCAGCTTTTAAAGACAACAAGCTGATTGTTAACAAAAAACTACATACACATTGTTTTGAGAGATGAATTCCTTAAGCAACAATGCTTTTAAGGTAAGGTAATAATGTTTAGTTTTAGAATGGGTGTTTGTTTATGTAATTTTTTTTCTATTATCTTTTATGGGTTTTTGTAAAACTCGGTGAACATAAAGGGAAACTTTTTACTGATATGCTTTTCGATCACTGTGAAAAAATATGAGCCTAGTAGTTCTCAAAACGTGGTTGCCATACCCAGAGCAGCACCTGAGAAATTTAGTAATACAAGTTCTCAGGCCCCATGCCAGACCTATGAGTCAGAAACTGGACATGGGACCCAGTAGCCAATGTTTTAACAAACTCCCCAGATATTTCTGATGCACATTAAACCCTGAGAACTACTGATTTAAGCTTTCCCGCTGGATTAGAGATTTTCAATAAACTTTAATTACTGTGCATACAGATAATCAGAGAAATGTAAATTTCTTATGTGTAACATTTTTCCATTCAGGCCAATTAGCATTTTCTAATTCCCTGAAATTTTGCTTCTCGGTGTTCATTATGCCAAAGAACTTAAGTAGATAATTGCTAACTTAAAAATGGTTTCTAAGTAATTCCTCATCAAGCCAGCAATTCATGCTTAATTATAAATGTATGAAGCACTCCTACATTTTTAAAAATTAAGGGGGAGAGATCTAGTACAACTCTGCCCGATCTTATCCTATAGGATCTACCCATCACTTCCATCTTAGACTCGTGTTCGCGAAATAGAAGTATCAAGACTTGCTTTCTTATCAGTTCCACGGAGAGGTAGAAACTACCTTCTCTTATTAATCCAGATGCCACCATCTATTCATGTAATACTCTTCTAGTCATGCCTAACACACGTGTGACCACAGACACATACATTTACATACAACACCATGGCCCAAACACTTCCAACCCAGGAATGAGTGCCACTGCTGTCCCACCTAAAATTAATTTTTTTTTTTTTTGCTCTTACATAAATAACTTGATCAATTGTTGTTCTATGGTAGTGACATGAAGTATTATGCTTCCGGTACAATAAAGGCTAAGCAGGTTTTCCCAACTTTCTTAGGAACCCCATAAACTTACCTAGCATTGTTTCTCAGAGGGGGACAAAACTGTCCAAATAGCTAACCTTGCAACCAACAGTTTCTTATTTAAGAATTTCTATGGTCTAAGTTAGCATTACATAGCAGAAATAGAATGTTGAGCCACCTATATTAATTTCGACCGTTTTAGTAGCTACACTGAAAAGTAAAAGGATACTGATGAGACTAATAGGTTATTTAATCCAATACATCCAAAACATTACCAACTTAAAATGTAATCGATATAAAAACTGAGGTATTTTATATTTATGTATTTTTCAGTAGTAAGTCTTGTGATTTGGTATGTAGCTTGCCTTTATAGGACCTCTCATTTCTTACTGTAACTAGTGACTATTGCATGGATGTCATAGTTCTGACATCAGAAACAAGCAGGTTTTACACACACACACACACACACACACACGCACACGCATTAAAAACTTTATTCACATTCACCAAATTAAACTCCCCTATAAAAGGCTATACTTTTCTGTATAAAACCAAAGTACATGAAGATTTTAAATTATATCCTTTTTTTTTTTTTTTTTGCTTTGGTTTCAAGCAAACCCCAGTTGCTACAAGTGGTACTCTCTTCTTTAACTTTTTAAGGTAGATTGTCTTACATTTAACTGTTTTAGAATGTTCCTTGCTGAGAAGTGGGCCTAAATGTCATTTTTATAGTGTTACCATAGTTCTGGAACTATTTTAAGCAATAGAATATTTATGGAAATATTTCCCTGTTACACTAGTACATAAGCATTCTTAATTTAAGCCATGAATATAGTGGGGTTTACAGTTGGGCTTACTTTAAAAGAGGGATAATTAAATGGAATTTACTGAGTTGTACTAGGAATCCAGTTTAAGAATCTATTGTCTACTGCCATGAATATTTCAAATATATCTTGGCCAAATTCTTCTCATTTTGTCTTCCTTGTTAATTTTTCTGTAGGTCTCCCAATATATTGAGTGTCTTTGTCATTAACATAAAAGGTACATGAAATCATCCTTATTACTTCAATGTATCCTCCCTTGAGTTTCCTAAGATTCTGACAGTTTGACACTTTCATCCTTCATTCACTCCTGCACTCCAAGTCTGTAGTGTTTTTTGTTGTTGTTGCTGTTGTTTTCTTGGTTTTTTTAGAGAGAGAAACTGTGTGAGTAAAGCCAACAGGGGAAGGGGGTGGAGGGGGAGAGAGAGAGAGATTCTTGAGCAGGCTCCATGCTCAGCACAGTGCCCGAGGCAGGGCTCAATGCCATGACCCCAAGATCATGACCCTGATCCTGTGATATAATTTGGTCAATTTTAGTGTTTTGTTTTTTTAATTACAAAGGTAGTATGAAATTTTGAGGAGCTAAATATTCCCATATTATTTCTGTTTTTAAAGTGCTGGTATATTTTGACTTTTGTAAATGGCGTTTTTTATGATGTTCTCCTGATCATTAATAAGTATGCTAAGTGTTATACAGTTGCAACACCAAAAAAAAAAAAAAAAAAAAAAAAAGCAGTTTTAAGGGATTAAATATGTTTTACTCAAGAAGTATTATTTAAACGTTGTTGAGTCATACACTGGACAAAACAGACTTGAATAAACTGTGGTTCAATGAATTACCATTTTATTTCTTACCTGTTTAAGATTTCTCTGTATTTGTGTTAAGTCATTTTTCAGTCACAAATATCCCCTTTACAACCTTCTAACATTTTTGAGTGAGAAAGAGCTATTTGGTTGAACAGACTCCAAACTCATTAAAAGTTAGTAACTACAGTGTTGAGGAACAAGAACTTCTTGCCCCTATTAAGGTCCTTCTATAGCCAGACTAAGAATCAAACAGATATGAAACGGGCACCTGGGTGGCTCAGTTAAAGGTCTGACTTCAGCTTAGGTCATGGTCTCAAGGTTCATGTGTTTGAATCCCAAATTGAACTTTCTCCACAGTGCAGAGCCTGCTTCTGATCCTCTGTCTGTCTGTCTCTCACTCTCCTTCCCTCAAAGTAATACAAAAAAAAAAAAAAATTTGACATGAAATCAAGTAACAGGATAAAATCAAATATAATAGTGAACTTGGAGGGAATCCACACCTGAGGAGAAAGGGGTAGTAGGTGTTTGAGACTTCAAAGAGAAGGAATGCAGTTCATGGGAAAATGCAAAAAGAGTGTATGCTTGGTAAACAAGTGTTTGCTGGGCCACTCAGAAACAATGGGACATAGAAGACTTTGATCAAGCAAGCAGGTCTTGCTAGGTTCCTGTCTACCATACCTAGTTCAAATCACATAATATAGTTTATCTATGGTGATGGAGAACCTGTTCCAGGAAGGAACTATCTAAATTCATTTTAGGCAGTTGAGTGGGAGCTCAAAAGCTTTTCCTGAATCTGCCAGATTTCAATTGCCTTTTAACTCAAAATAATCTTCATGCCAACGTGGCCCATCTTGGGGTGGCCTGTCCTTGGCCCCTCCAATAGCCACCTCTATATCACTTCCCACTCGCTCCACAAAAGAAATTAGAAAATGTGTGGAGATAAAGCAAACGAAAAACCAGTCATGATTTTCCATTATTCCAAGTTTTGAGCTACTGTGTGAAAATGAATCATCAATTAACTACATATTCTCTTGGATCCAATATCTCTTTTTCTTTTTAACCAGGTTTGTTAGGAGCTGTTTTTTCTTTTGTTGCCATGTATTTTTGCAAATCTTCTAGACCTTTTGGGGAGTATTCCTTTCTGGAACATTGGCCCCTAAAGGCACACACATACTCATTTCTTTGATTTTAGGCCAATACATCTCATTAACCAACCTATAGTATCTCTTTTGCCTTACCCAAGAGAGAGAAACCTCTGACACTCTACAAAGAGGTAGTTATAAAATGTAGACCTCTAGCCTAATTCCATTCCTCATCCTTTCAAACAAAAAAGTATCCAGACAGTAGATGGCTTTCATTTTCAAGATTCAACAGATAATGTTTCCATCTTATTCAAGGACTTAGAATTTCAGTCTGGTCAAAGACCTCAATCTAACATAACAAAAAGCTTGTACTTCACTAATACTCTATAAATTTTTAAGTGAGTCTTCCAACATATCCAAGCCTCTTTTATACATGTACTTGTTAAGACCAACCAAATGTATCACTTCCCCAGACCTCTAAGTCCATCATATTATGAAACATTAGAAAAGGTACTTATATGTGTGTATGTTTCCATTATGCCAATAATTCCAGATTTCCTAAAATTGCACAACCATTCTGGGACAGTATTGGGCTCCCAGAGTATTGTCTTCTCAATTCAGACTACCTTTTCTTTAAGGTAGCAAGTAGTATCTATGTTGCCCGCCTAAGCATACGCTCACATCATGCTTAAGTCCATCCACGTTCAATCATGTACAGGTATAGGCGGCATTTTCAACTTAATAGGCCATCACAGAGAATTTGTGAATATTTAGTTATGAAAACCACCAGCGAGGTTCAAATAATCAGAATCGCCACCTCCCAAGATGTGTAGGTTATTATGTTCCACTTCCCTGCTTTGTAAAGCCTTTTGCAGGTGTGCTATTATCTGGGGCACCATTTGCCTACAGGCTGAGATCACAGGCTCTCCAGAAAAACTTTATTCCTCTTTAATTGTGTTTTATACAAGGGGATGTCAGGTACAAGAGGGCCATGCTCTGTCAGTAGGTGGTCATTCCTAAGTTAAAGCTTTTCATCTTCAGGAGTTCTCTATCAAAATGCAAATTTCCCTCAAAAAGCTCTGAAAGGGACATGCTACAAGGCGATTTGTTAGGAAGAATCCTAGGGAAGCTGGAACTCTAAGGTCAGGATTCGATTACCTTCTAATATTGTTTTGATGCTGATTTGAAACCTGAGGAAAGCAAAGAATGACTGTTCTCTAGAGCCAGAGCAAAGAGGGAAGGAACAGGAGCTGGAGCAAAACAGAGAGGCAGATCTAAAGTTCTGCTAATTACATTCTGAATCAAATAATATTAATAAGTCCTTGGTCATCTAAAAGCGTTCTTCTCATTTATGACTGGCGAGAAGACAGGTTGGTGGAAAAACAGACAGCTTACATTAAAAAGACCTATATTTAAGGCACTCCTCGAGTAGCATTATGGTCCTGAGGTTTCAATGCCAGCATCCTATTCACTAGCTGTGTGACTTCAGGCCACACTGTCTCTTAGCCCCTCCACCACAGGATAGGGAGGACAGTCAGGTTATTTAGAGGAATCTGATGAAACATATGTAAGCTCTGGAAAACATGTTACTATTACAATTATCATGATTCCTACCATCACTACTGTCTAACATATAGAGTTTGTACTACATGCTGGCCATGGTTCTAAACAATTTATTCATTTAATCCCCCCCCTCAACACCATGAGGTGGGTGCTTTCAAAACCCCCACTTTACTATTGAGAAAACAAGACACATATATTGAGCAACTTCAAGATTTTATACTTGGTGAGTATTTGAACCCAGGAAGTCTGACTCCAGGGCCAGGAACTTTAGCCACTTGTGTATTATGCTGCTACTGCTTTTATCTTAATTGTTGTATTATTCTTTGTATTACTACTAAAGGCTATATTCCTGATGAATTTCAGATTATTTTGAGTAACATCTTAATACCTCAGTTTCCCTTAAAACCACACTAAGGATAACAGCAATAATCTGCCTCATGGGTTTGTTGCAAGGCTTTAATATAATACAGTTTGTGCTAACACAGTATTTCTCAAACTTTAAATTACCTGGAATCTTGTTAAAATGCAATTCGTAATTCATGAAGTTTGAGATGCTCCATTAACAGTTTTAACTTCCTGTCTCAGGAAATTAAACATGGTGCTCTTTCAAGCATTTTCTTTTTAAAGAGTAACAGACAGCATCTTTAAGTGCCTCCTAAATAAGCCAATTTTTAATATAATCACTATCAGTTTCCTGGGATAGAAGAAATATTTTGCCACCCTATACCTTGGAAATTGTGACAAGGTGTCATAGAGATTACATCGATGGCTGAATCTTATTGTTCTATCCTTCTACTCTTCCCCAATAAGGGAGAAGGAGACAAGGGACTTTTCACTCTTCTTTCTTTGAAATAAAAACAACAACAGGGGCGCCTGGGTGGCGCAGTCGGTTGAGCGTCCGACTTCAGCCAGGTCACGATCTCGCGGTCCGTGAGTTCGAGCCCCGCGTCAGGCTCTGGGCTGATGGCTCGGAGCCTGGAGCCTGTTTCCGATTCTGTGTCTCCCTCTCTCTCTGCCCCTCCCCCGTTCATGCTCTGTCTCTCTCTGTCCCAAAAATAAATAAAAAATGTTGAAAAAAAAAATTAAAAAAAAAAAAAAAAAACCAACAACATCAGCAGAGGACTGAGGGTAAGTGTCTCATTTTTATCATCTTCAGAAAAATTTTAAAAAGACATAAAATAAGACATTTTTCACTGCTCTATGTCCCTTGAGATTCTAAATCTCTCATTTCCTATCTTATTTAAAACAAATGTAAAAACAAAGCAAATGAAACCTTTTATTAATTCAGAGTCTCACAGGGAGAGGGTGTTTTTCTTGCTCTTTGGCTAATAATTCCCCCAAAATGTTTGGTAGAAGTTCTTATGAAATATAAAATATCAAACAGATGATAATAATTATTGCTATGAGATTTCTTCACATAATGCTTTCCCCCAGCCAGTTCTTAGAGGTGACAAAAGAGGTTCCAGTGATGCATATTTTACTCTTTCCCTCAGTCCATCCTAGACAGTTGTCTTAGCACAGGAGTAAATACTATGCACTGCCAGTCACCCTGAAACTTATGGTCTCTACAGTGGCCATCTGATTGCTTCAATATTCATGTGCTCATTCCTCCCACCAATGTTTGAGAAAGTGTCAAGGAGAAGAAACAAAGTCGTAGATATGTGGGAGAGTGTCATGAGAGGCCAACCTAATGCACTTCGTGATTGTGCTCTCATTCATGCAAATGAATAAAGATGGAATTGATTTGAGAATGCCATAAATGTTACTAATTTCCAAAAGGGAAGCATGGGATAATAATGATAAATGTTTTATTATCAAGAGCTTTAAGAAGTATATAAAAGTTTGTCATTTTTCTAAGCTTATCATTATTTAGAAAAAGTGTTTATTTGGTTTACAACTAGTTGACAAATTAATGAAATATTAAAACAGCAATACCATGGCAATGTTCAAAAGTGCTTACCTAGACTGATATTAATGCTCAAAATGATGATTTTATAGATAAAAGTACATCATGTTAATTTTCAACTCTGGCATTTGGGAGAATAACTTCCAAATAGTGTGTGAGGAATGCCTTATCTTTAGATTATTGTGTGACATGGAAGAAAGGGTAGAAATGTGTCTCAATTTTGAAAATCAGCACCCTTTCCTCATGTGTAGTCTTCTGCTGTGCTATAAGAATATAACAATTTTTGCAATACATGAATTATAATTTAGAAAAACATGGAGAGTAGACAAAAAAACTCAAAAGGTTTAAAAAAACATTAAAGTTTATCTTTCAGCATTATCTCTTTATGAGGTTAGAAATTAGCAGAAGACTTAAGTTTCCTTAGATGCATTTTATAATCACAAGATTCTGTTTGGTAAAAATTTGGATTCCACATAAAAAGTTGAGAATTTCTCTGAAATGCTTAATGAATTCAGAACAGTTGTTTAAATCCTTCAATGTATTTTTAATAATTATTTCTTATCGTTCCTGATTCATGCATAGTCATCCACATAAAACTACTGCATGGAAGTAGTGACCCAGAGAGCCAGGAATAGAGTCTATGTCCTTGAAAAGGTGTTCTATTCACCCAGGAAATATGTTGTACATAAAACAGTCATAACCCAATGAGATACACTCCCCATCTCTTCCCTGGGGATTCAGCGGATGCCACTGCCCTCCCAAACTTAGGAAATGTTCTGGTATGTATTTTTAAACAGCTGATGACTAAATTATGTTAACAGTCCTCAATCTTCCACCACTGAGACAAGTTACACACACATTTGAGAAGTAGGGGTGCCAGATTAGCAAAAGAAAGTAAAAGTTCATCAGCTCAATTTGAATTTCAGATAAATTTTTCATGTCCCATGCGAACATGCAATAGAGCAGCAGTATATCCCATTCGATACTTACACGAAAAAGCTACTTGTTTATCTCAAATTTTATTTACTGGGTACCCGGTACTTTATCCGGCAACCCTGTTGAGAAGGCTATTTCCGGTTAGACCTATTATCTGGAGGAAGAAGAAAAGGAGGAGGAGGAAGAGCCACAGCACCAGCTAAAACGTTATCGTGGTAGAAAAGGTTAACTATTTATCAAGTGCCTCCTCTGTGTTCCAGGTTCATTATCTCATTTAACACTTCCCAACAGACCTCTAGGGTAAGTACTTTAATGGATGAAGAATCTAGCATAGTGCCTGGCACATAATAAGCACCGGTATCTGTTACTCATTTTTGTTTTTAATATCACCATACCTCCTCCCAAACAAGAGAAAGCCGAGGCTCCAAGACCCCCAGACTCAGTTCACTTAGTTTGAAAGAAGGCACCTTGGTATTTGAATCATGGCCTGTTTCTGGATCTTAAGATCTTAGACCCTTTGCTCTACTGTCCCAGACGTTTTACTCTTTGAACATTTGAAGTTCCCTTCATTTGGACTGTTCTAACCCATGTCAACATAACTACAGCTGATCTGGAGCAAAGGTCTTTGGGATAAGCGTCAGCATGGACAGGCATTCACCACCACCACCAACAAAACTTGCAAAGGGTTACAGAGGCAATAAGCGTCTGAAAAACAAGTACCATCCTGGTCCTCTGACTCCCAGCAGTGCTCAAAAATGTATCTTAATTTCAGTTTTTCCTTCACATGTGCTGAATAAACTCATCAATAGAAGAATCATTTAATAACGTCCACTAATTTTCTGGTCATAAATGCAGAAATCAATGATAAGGCCACCTGTTACATACTTCTTCAATTAAACTTAACCCCTAAAACTGTGATTAGTTTATTGGCAAATTCTTTAAAAATCTTAATTATCAACTCTATTTCCATTCTAGATAGTCCAATTTTGAGTATATTACTTCTGGGAAAACATTATTAATTCAATATCTGAGTAAGAAGATTTCATAATAATTCAGACATCAGATTTTAACAACTAACCTGCCACAGCCATCAGATTTATAGAGCAGCAGAGGTGATTAAGTGAAAATAGACTGGAAATCATTCTGATAACTACACATCTTCCTCCAGTTTCACCATTTGACCAATGGAAGAGAAGAACAATATAGTATGACAGTTTAATTAATGACTTATTAAAATCAAGGGCCAAGTAGCCAGACTTCTTTTTGAGGCTCTAACAATTAAGATGAAATTCAAAATTAAAATTGGTTTATAAATCTTATTACTAGTGTAGTATTTAAGCCTTTTTCCTCCCTTAGCACATGCTTCAAATGTTGTTGCAGATCTTCTCATAGTATCGCATTGTTGCCAAGTGCAGATGATTTTAAAGGAGATTTCAATGAACTTTGATAGGAACTTTTTCTCCTGTCTACAACAGCGCAGATATGTCTACATGAATGCCAGGCTGAACAATAATTCTCATTTCTCATCTACTGAAAAAGCAGAGGTGATGGCTATGGGTCTTAAGAACTTCATTTTTTTAAAGTAATTCCCAAGAGTACAGGAAACTCAAAATGAAGTTGTATGGTCTGTTCAGAAAAGCAAGGAACTATCCATCTTTCCAGAATGTTTTGTGTAAGAATCTTGAAGTCTATTCTTGATATCAAAGGTAATTCTTTGTGTATTACAAAACAGAATACATTCTTAGTCTGAAAAACTTTTGTTGAACAAGTCTTCTAAAGTATAATTTAACTGCATATTCAAAGCCCACCCTCTCAGGATGCAAAGGAATGAGCTACACAAATTTTGATTTTGTTTCTTGGCATCATGTGCAAGGTGATTATTATTTGTATCAATAATGTTTAATATTTAGACAGGAAAACTGCTTTTTCCAGATGACAACTTCTCTATTCCTTTCCTTTGGCAAACTTTCATATACTTCATAACTGTGGTTTAACAAGGAGTAATAAAAATTGTATTTTCCCGTTAAAAATAATCTTTGAAGATTACCTGTTGGTAGAAAAAGATATTGTTTTGAATTTATAGCAGTGTTTTCTAAATTTGGCAGGAAAGTATCATGTCATTCTCTAAATTTTTAAGGGAAGCTCCAAGAAAATAGAGGAATCTGACATTTCAAAGGCTGGTTTATAGGTAATCATCGCAAACTGGCAAATCATCTAAGTGGTATTTTTCTGTGCCCTTTTCATCCGTTTCTCACCCCAGGCTTTCCTGCTGCCAAGTTGAGAAGGAAATGAGTTTCAAGATTGGATGTATGTTTAAGTGTCAGAGTTGAACCGGGGTTTTGCAAAGGTGTATTAGGAGACCGATATCAAGCAGAAGGCAAGCAAGGGAAAACTTGAGGCATCCAACAACTCTAAATGATAACGGAAGCTTTATATTAAATTGTAACTTAAAGGACAAATGAAAAATTTGGGTCCTCAGAAAAAACATCAGCATTGTCTAGGTACAAACTTAAGGTTAAATTCATGGATCTCATTTATTTAAATGGAGATAAATCATATTGAAACTTATTTATATGTGACTCATTATTACGAAAGGCCACAAATTACATAAATTAAACCTTTTCTAGAATATAACATTTATCTACACATTCTTCATGAGGTGAAACAGAACTAGGATGACCAGTCACCCTTATGTAAAAAGGATTTCTGGTGCAGCATCACCTTGCTGCTCTTCCACGGATGAATGTTCCAATGATTTTTCTATTCTACTCTGAATGCCTTACACGCATTTATTTGGTCCCAATGGAAACTAAGGGGGTAGTAACAATGACTATTCTTGCTTTACTTCCTCATAAGAGATAGAGAAGTTTTTTTTGTTTGTTTTTTTTTTGTTTGTTTGTTTTTTTGTTTTTTTTAGCGTTTATTTTTGAGAGAGAGAGAGAGACAAAGCATGAACGGGGGAGGGTCAGAGAGAGGGAGACACAGAATCTGAAACAGGCTCCAGGCTCTGAGCTGTTAGCACAGAGCCCGACGTGGGGCTCGAACTCGCAGACCGCGAGATCATGACCTGGGCCAAAGTCGGCCGCTTAACCGACTGAGCCACCCAGGCGCCCCTAGAAGTTCTAACTCACAAACATCTCTTCCTATCTCTCACTCCTTTGCTTCTTCCCTCACTTGTCTTCACCTAGAAATATTTAATAATGCTAAGTCACTTCAGAAAGCCTCCCCTTTTTCTGATTGTAAAATAAGCCCCTCTAATTATCACCAAGATTTCCCTCTCTTTCATGAATTCCCTGCAAAGACAGTTGCCTGGGTGGCATTTATATACCTATTCCAGGATGTTACCACACAAATGGGAACATTTAATATATGGACAATGTTTATTTTTTTAATATTTATTTTGAGAGGGGGCGGGGAATGGAGATTGAGAGTGTGCGAGCAGGAGAGGGGCAGAGAGAGGGAGACACAGAATCTGAAGCAGGCTCCAGGACTCTGAGCAGTCAGCACAGAGCCCATCACGGGGCTCAAACTCACAAACCATGAGATCATGACCTGAGCTGAAGTCAGATGTTTAACCCACTGAACCACCCAGGTGCCCCTGGACAATTTTTTTTAGTCTGATTAGTGGTAGAGATTAGCAATTAAACCCAAGGTTAAGCACACCCATTTTGTATACCAGTTGAATTTTGAAAATGAACATTATAAAAGGACGTGTTTTGCAACAGTGACAATCTGCTCAAAACTTTAGGTGATATTGAAGAATACGTATTAATTACAGAATCTCCTTTTTGATAGTTAATAAGCTAAACATCACAACCTATCAAACCATCTTAATATTAAAACCAAGTAAAAATTCAAATGATCTCTTTCCATAACACCAAGTCTGAGACATACTAAAAACATGAATTCTAAAATTTTATCTTCTCTTTGGTTTGATATATGTATACAGCTTTAACTAGTTGTTTTAAGAAAGACTCGTGCTTTTTGAGTGACGGTGACCTACCTATTTAAAATATGTATCTTTGGCCATGATATTGCCTCAAATTTTGCTTCTTTTGAAAATGCTGATCTTTAAAAAAATCCAGTAACACCTCTTGGAGAATAGTAAACTGAACTATCATCTAGTAAGCTTGATCCCACAGATTTTAAATTATTCTAGTTATCAATGACAACACTGTGACATATTTCTGGCAGATGCCTTGCTCAAGTTCAGCTGTGCTTATGTGTTGACATCCCCTCACTTACGGCAGTATGACATGCTTAAACCCAGAAGGATTTGTTGCAATGTGTAGAAGCAGAATGGAAGATATGGGGAAAGGGTCTAAATAACTTGGTTCTGACTACTGATTTGGGGGATTGTAAAGGTAACTTTACCTGCTAACTTGGACAAGAATTTTGCACTTTTTATGAAGTAAATTCACTACAAAGCCAAAAGGAATAGCAAATGGATTGTATCAGAAAAGATGTTAAGAGGTATATGGTGGTGACTGTCAATCCAGATCTTTTACTGGGTATATTCCTTTAGCCATTATGAGTTCTACTTCCCCCACGTTAAGATGATACAACCTATCACATGGTAGTGAAATGGCATTATGAGAGTCACTCTGCAGAATGCACAATGACAGGACCATAAATATAATCAGTAATAATGCCTATATACTGAGTAATTTGGGGGCACCTGGGTGGCTCCATCAGTTAAATATCCAACTCTTGGTTTCAGCTTGGGTCCTGATCTCATGTTTCCTGAGGGCAAGCCCCCTGTGTCAGGCTCCATACTGACCATACAGAGCCAGTTTGGGATTTCCTTTCTCTCCCGCTCTATCTCTGCCCCTCCCTCTGCTCAGGCTCACTCTCTTCCAAAATAAGCTGAAAACTTTAAAAACTAAAAATAGGGGCGCCTGGGTGGCTCAGTCGGTTGAGCGTCTGACTTCAGCTCAAGTCACGATCTCGCGGTCCGTGAGTTCGAGCCCCGCGTCGGGCTCTGGGCTGATGGCTTAGAGCCTGGAGCCTGCTTCCCGTTGTGTGTCTCCCTCTCTCTCTGCCCCTTCCCTGTTCATGCTCTGTCTCTCTCTGTCTCAAAAATAAATAAACGTTAAAATTTAAAAAAAAATAATAAAAAGTAAAAATAGAAATATATATATAGCTTTACATATACATGTATATATATATATAGCTTTACATATACATGTATATATATA
>NC_064810.1:108369580-108419565 GCF_023721935.1 Panthera uncia | reverse complement strand
TATATATATATAGCTTTACATATACATGTATATATATAGCTTTACATATACATGTATACATAGCTTTACATATACATGTATATATAGCTTTACATATACATGTATGTATGTGTACATATATATGTGTACATATATATGTGTACATATATATGTGTACATATATATATATATATGAGAGAGAGAGAGAGAGAGAGCGCGCGCGCGCGCTTTCCATAAGCCAGACACTGAGCTACATTCTTGTCAAAGTAATTATTTCATTTGTTTCAGGAAACTGACAATCTCAAGTTTCACTTGTTTCCCCAAGGTAACTCTCAAGTCTAGAAGGTATGACTTAGTACTCTATCTGGAAAGTACTTAGAATCTTTAATTGTCTTTGACCCAAGTGTGACAAGTACAACAAGTATGATGTGTTTATCACAAAACAGCCAACTTTTCAAGGTGACTTTATAGAAATAGAGTGGATGAGCAAAGAAGATGCTCTTCCCTTTGACCTTTGCCCTGACCAGACCTTGCCAAGAAACTGGTGTTCACTTGTGTTGTGTACTGGGTGATTTAACAACAGAATATTCAGCTTAAAGACAGCGACAGATTAATGTAAACCCTTAAATTTCTGCCATTTGTAAGATAATTACAGAATCTGAAGATTGAAAAAAAAATATTGTCAGTAAGTGATAATTGTCTTTAAATATCTGACAGATTATCCCATGAAGGAAGCCTAGACTTGGTCTCTGTTGTCCTAGAGTATTATTACAATTACCTGAAAATAGTCAACCTTAGAAATTACAAAGTGTCAGCACATTGGCTGGAAGATCATAAGGCAGAGATATCTTAGGGGTAAGCTTTCATAATACCCTTTCTTCAGGCCACTTTGAAGTTCTTTGTTTTGCCACTTTTACCACATTGTCTTGGTATAGACTTTTTTTTTTTAAATATTGCTAGGGACTTACTGGTATTTTTAAATCTTTTGACTAGTATGTTTTCATCCATTGTAAAATACCCTCATGTATTACATTTTCAAATATCTCATTTGTCTCACTTTTCCTTAAGTTCTGTTTAAATATATTAGATCTTACTTGATCTCCGTATTTTGTGGTATCATAGCTCTCTCTCCTGTGTTGCATTCAGGACTCTCTAGTCCTATCCATTTTTCCGTTCAACAATTCTATCTTTAGCTGGGTCTGAATGTACTATTAAGCTTTAATGGCAGAGTTTATTTTGAGTGGATTTTAACTCCTTGCTAACTTAAGGCTTGATTAAACCAGGTATATATATGACTTTTTATGGATTGACCTAAAATATGTGTTTGTGTAATTCCAAAATCTTCCATTGTAGAAACCTATGAGTTGTATACTAATATTTAACTTGGAAGTTCGTGTATACAGAAAATAAAGTTTTGGCCACTTTAACTTAAAGATATTCCATCAGACGGTGGCTATCCTAAGATGCAGAATCATAGTTAGGAAACTGGATTTTCTCTAAATAAAATTTTATTATTTTGCATTTTTAAATGTAAACCTCACTTCCTATCTTCCATCCCTAATCTTTCAAGTCCTACAAAAGTTTCTCACATTTGATTAGTATTACCCTAAAACAGATTTTACAAGTGTTATTTAATGCCAGTTTTCACAAGTATTAGACGCTCCCAACAATTAAACTTACAAAAATATTGTCTTAAATACTTTTCACTTACTTTTACTTACAAAATGAAAAATATACAATGGCAATGCTGATTTCTATATGGTTTTCTTCTAAGGCCCTGAAATAATTAAAAAAAAAAAATCAAATTCATGCCTGAAGTCCACATCATTGTTTGAATAAAATGAACTTGGCTTAAAACTATTAAGCATTTTGAAACACCCAGAAAGGAATGGTTTCCTTTTCATTTCTTCAGTGATGTGTCAAATGTTGGAGTCTATCCAGGCATATTCAAAAATACAATTTTAATTTGAGTACATACTTCTGTGAACTTACTGTCAACCTTTCCTGGCAAAAATCTTTTATAATCTCTGCCTTTTTACACAAAGATTTATGTGTTTCACTACCCAAATCAATGGTTGTAGAATTATGGGTTATGCACATGTGATGTCTTATGTAGACTTTTCAAGTGCAGGTAAAATCAGGGATTACAAAAAAAAAAAAAAAAAAAGGCTCTACAGAAGAACTCCCTGATAATTAGGTATGAACAGAGTCACGAATTGCTAATTAAAAAAACCTCTCTAAAATCCTGTTGGACTATTTCTAGCTTTTGTAAATCTGTCTCCTTTGGGTAAGTTACTTGGCAGGAATTGAAATATTTATGATAAGCATGTAGGAAAAAGACTGTGGCATATGAAACGGGATGATTTATATATCATTTACTTATCTTGCATTCAGTCTTTATGTATGTTCATGAAACAAGTAACAAGAACCCAATTCGCAATGGTAAGGCACTCTGCCTGGTCCAGGAATGGCTCAGTTTCAGGCAAAGGGCAAATGTTGCCATCAGGACCCAATATCCCTTTATTCACCTTCCTTCCCTTCTCCTCCATACCAACCACTCCCTTACAGGCCAACATTTCACATGGCAGCCCGCAGAAGCTATGGGCTTACAGCCTGGCATAAAGAAGACATCTTCCCAATGGTGCCAACAAACGTCCCAGATTGCATACTGTTGGATCAACCAAGATCCTTGCCTCTTTCTGTACCAGTCACCAGTCAGTGAGAAGGAAAACACTCAACAGCCAGATAAAGCATGAGCCCTTAAGCACGTGCTCATGAGGCCTATAGAGGGTGGGGTACCAGGGAAGGGCAGCTCACATAAACACATGCACTGAGAGAGGAAGAGGGAGATTTTTCCCCACATCAAAAGTGTGTTGTTACCAGAAGAAAATGGTCATTAGGTAGGCAAATACTGCAGCAGTCTCTAGGACATGTAATACATGGCAAACTAGCGTGTGCTTCAAACAACTCTTTAAAAACAGGTCTCCTTAAGATCTATCCTATGACCCAGCAATAGCACTGCTAGGAATTTACCCAAGGGATACAGGAGTACTGATGCATAGGGGCACTTGTACCCCAATGTTTATAGCAGCACTCTCAACAATAGCCAAAGTATGGAAAGAGCCCAAATATCCATCAACTGATGAATGAATAAATAAATTGTGGTTTATATACACAATGGAGTACTACGTGGCAATGAGAAAGAATGAAATATGGCCCTTTGTAGCAACGTGGATGGAACTGGAGAGTGTGATGCTAAGTGAAATAAGCCATACAGAGAAAGACAGATACCATATGTTTTCACTCTTATTTGGATCCTGAGAAACTTAACAGAAACCCATGGGGGAAGGGAAGAAAAAAAAAAAAAAAAAGAAAAAAAAGAGGTTAGAGTGGGAGAGAGAGCCAAAGCTTAAGAGACTCTTAAAAACTGAGAACAAACTGAGGGTTGATGGGGGGTGGGAGGGAGGGGAGGGTGGGTGATGGGTATTGAGGAGGGCACCTTTTGGGATGAGCACTGGGTGTTGTATGGAAACCAATTTGACAATAAATTTCAAATATTGCAAAAAAAAGGAAAAATAAATAAATAAAATAAAATAAAATAAAAACAGGTCTCCTTAAATGTTTCAGTAGACTAAAGATGACCAACCTCCCTGATGAGTTGTAGAAAAAACAAAATTCTCATAGCTCACCAAACTTGACTAAACCTGGTAGTTTCATAGTTCTATAGTTTGGTTATGGCCAGAACAAAAGAAATCTAGTCAACATATGCCTCTGATGGACACCCTTAAACATCTTGAAGATTCTGTGGAATATAAAGAAGTTTGTTTGAAACCTACATAAAATAAGAACTTCCTAATAATGGTGACTGGAGATTTTTTATTTTATTCATTTCTGCTAAAGGAATTCACTTGGTCAAGCAAAATCCAGTCAGTTCATGAAAGTTTTCAACAAGATTAAAAAGGATTCTGATTATAGAAAAATTCCTAATTCCCAAAGGTTTGAGAATATTCTAAAATTGTTCTCAACCACAGGATGATTCCAGTGCTGATTTTTAGTTGTCTCATAACCATTGGTAATCTCCAGTCATCCAAAAATTTGGAATAATAATATTTAGGTCATCACAACCCTACCTGAAAATTAAATAACATATATGTAAATTCCGGACATATGGGACACACTCAAATATATAATAGTTCCAACAGAAAATTATTTCTCTTTCATCTAATAGTCCAAGATGCTATAGCTGGTTGGCAAAGATGGTTCTCCCCCGATCATCGACAACCAAATTCTTTCCATTTTGTGGCTCTACAAACTTTAGGGCTTAATCACATGCAGCCATTTGCTAAAGAAGAAAGCAAGGGAAAGCTTAGCAGCTTCTCCATAGCACACAAATGGAACATATCACTTCTGTACATCATTTATGGAGGGTCAAGGCTATACCCAACTCAAAAGATGTTGAGGTATGTTGCCTAGATTGTCCAAAAAAACAAAAAAGTTTTTTTTTCTTTTTTTGGCCATAGTAACAATGCAAATGTGTTTATTAAATGGTTCTCTTTGATATAGGTTTAAAGATTTATCAAATTTTGGCTCAAAGACTCATTTACTATGATGGCCCTCAACAAAACAAGTTCTTTCTGAATCAAACTTCGCTCTAGACATGATATACAGCATTACGTCCATATCCATCCTAATTGACAAAGAGATCGACCCATACATGGAAAGTAAATGGCTATTTTAAAAGGAAACATCACATTTGCAAATTTGGCCAGTATGACAACATGTCTCAGTCCAAGGTATTATTAAATCTAAAGATAAAGTTCTCAAAAATAGTTGAATTTTAATATGACACTTAGCAAATGAAAAAATGTTTACAGTTTAAAATTCTAAAAGGTTACTATGGCCCAAGTTTTTAAATTACAAATCAAAGATGCGTAACATGAGAATTTTCTTCTGTTAATTTGCAGATGATTTGGCTTTCTTCAAGTGGATCAAGTTACATATAGACCATTGGTTTACTTACATAGCCATCTACCCCATTCCTCACTATAGTGGCCCCAGGAATTGTCTACACACATATCTGGCCTCATATGCCCAGACTCACCCCTGATATGCTGCAAATTACAATACTAGAAGGGAATAATATATAGTCATTAGACCACAAGGCAGAATCAAAACCATCGGAATTGAAGCCACAGGGATTCCTAAGTCCTATAGGATAGGATAAACTAGATCACTATGCCAAGAATGGTGTTTTAGAGAAACCAGTTATTCATTCACATCCTAATGGGCCCACACTCTTGTATAGAGTTTTCAATCTAACAAAAAAAAAAAAAAAGAAGAAGAAGAAATGTAGATAAGGCTGTAAATGGAGTGAAGTTAATGCTCACAAACACACATCAGTGGACTAATTTTTATACCTAAGGAGATTCTGATATTCTCTTGTAAAAGACAGCTCAATGACAGTCATGGCCTTTGTTGTAATGCATCCAGAGTAAGTCACCAGATGAGAATGTGACCCTTGGTCAAAGGAGTACAACTGAGCTTAGTGTTAATTTGAACAGACATGATGGCATAAAACAAAGATACGGAGACCAAAACCTTGTCAGTTAGAATGTAAATGAATCCTGCTGACAGAAAACTCCTTTCTGCATCCAGAAGCCAGAGTCGTCAGGGGAGGCCCTGTGAATGGCTGCCTGTCAAAGCTTACAGAGAGCCAGGGCTTCCCCACATACTTTATGTGATGCTGAGCAGAATTGGAGGCAGCGATGAACAGAAAAGTGCACTGGAGACAGTGTACCTTGTATGCTATGCAGTTTAGAAGACTCTAGTACACTAGCAACGTGTTTAGTTTTCTGGGGTTTTCTTTTATTTTTTCCTACATTCTTAAGTATTTGAACTCATAGAAATCTTAAGTGAGAGGCAGAGTTGGGTGAGCCCATGAAAAGTGATGCCTTTCCTATGTTAACAGAGTGATGGCTCAGTTATTTTCCTGGCTTCCAGCACAGCTGTGGCAAAGCATTTTTTGTGGCATTTAAGGCTGCTACCACCTCTATAAAATTGCCCTGGAGTTCTGGTGATGACTTCAAGATCATGTCTCTTACTCTCTGGAATCTACTGAACACTCTGTAGTAATGGGGCCCCAACTAACCAGGTGATGTAGGCAGTTAGGAGACAAGAGGACAGTGATATCTGGATGTAACTAAAGTTTGTAATATGCAAAATTCTATCTGTCAGAGGTACTGGGGTAAGGAGAAATGGGGCAGCGGGCCGATATGTAGAAGTTGATCTGCTGTGGGATCTGCATACTTCTCCATGCTACCTAGGAGACAGAAGTCACCTGGAACATGTGAGAAGTTTCACATTTTACAGTCAAGATAATATTGATATTACAGAAAGTTTTACATTTAACAGCTATTAAAAATGTGTATTTCAGGGGCACCTGGGTGGCTCAGTTGGTTAAGCATCTGACTATTGACTCTGGCTCAGGTCATGGTCTCCTGGTTTGTGAGTTCGAGCCCGCATCAGGCTCTGTGCTGACAGCTTGGAGCTTGGAGCCTGTTTCAGATTTTGTGTGTCCCTCTCTCTGCCCCTCTGCTGCTCGTATTCTCTCTCTCTCTCAAAATAAATAAACATTAAACAGTGTATATTTTAGATTTGAAAACAAGATTACTGATGCACACTTTGCAGATCCTTTCAAATCTATTTTATTCACCTCTCCTTCCTCACACACAAAGCTAGTAGAACTAACTCAATAGTTTTTACCTCATCTCTTTTTAATACAGAATTTTCTCATAGAATATCTCACTACCCACTCAAACATACTTTTACTTTTAATCATACCTGACTCTCATAGTATGCCTGATGCACCAGTTCTCACTCTTCCATGGTATTTTTTCTCTTTTGGTTGCAAATAATCTGTTTATTATTCAAAGAATGAATTAATTTAAGATACATTACTTTCATTCAGGTCAATTCTGCACCGGACTACAGCAGAAGGTGGCACTGTGAGCAGAGGGGACACCTGAGTGGGATTTGAGATCATGAATTTATACGGAGAAATATGGTAGAACTAGGAATCTCAGATATGGGTAGGGGTCTGGACAAGGAAAGTAGAGGCATCACTAGGAAATGAGCAAGACTCTTGGAGAACTAACGGCACCCTAAATTCCAGTATCATTTACCTTATACATTTTGCAAAGAGTGAGAAGCTCAGGGCCACGTGGGTGGCTGAGTTGGTTAAATGTCTGTTGATTTTGGTTCAAGTCACCATTTCATGGTTTGTGAGTTCAAGTCCCGCACTGGGCTCTGTGCTGGCAGTGGGGAGCCTGCTTGGGATTCTCTCTCTCCTTTCTCTGTCCCTATCCCACACGCTTGCTCTCTAAATAAACATTAAAATATTTTTAAAAAGAGTGTGAATCTCAGCTTTTATCATCAGCAGTTGGGATCAGGAGAGACAATTATGAAAAACAGTAGCTGGAACCTACATATGTTACCCTTTATGTATTATATTTAAAAACATGAAAATGGACAATATTTGGAACATACAGTATCACAAGTCAATTACATTTTTGTTTCTAGAGAAATATATCCAATGTCCCAACTAACATTTCACTGTCCTGCTCAATGCCCTTCAGCCCCAATGTTCAAAAAGTTTTCTTCATCAGAATTTAACCTACACAAACAATGTAAGGATTTGTGCTTCTGAGCAGGACTGTTGGGGCACAATTTCTTTCTAATATTCTTAGACTTTAGGAAAGAGGTCTCTGCCTTTTATCTCTTACAACCAAGCAGTAGACTCAAACAACAACAGCACTTTACTTTTTCATAATTCATAGTGTCAATATGCTGTGGTTCTTGGAGAAGCTTTGGACCTTTGATGTTGAATGTACTTTGAGTCAGTTCTCAGCTTCGGTATGACTTTTGGCAAATTAGCTTCTCTGAGCCTCAGTTTTTCTCACCTGTGAAATGGAGATGACTAATACCTTCCTTTCAGGGCTCATATAAGGCATTCGAAACTCACAGCAGGTAAGAGAAAATGTCTATTTTTGCCATCCATTTGCTCTGACAGATCATGCTGACATTTTCTCATTGTTGTGCAGTTTGGTGTAAGGGCTGCAGTGTGGTGTAGGTTACTGGAGCACCTCAACATCTGAAGCCATGAGGGCCTCCACTGGCCTGACTAAAACTTCTTCTCATCACTCCACTTCCAGGATAAAGTCAAGATACTTCTAGACAATAGAATGAGAAACTAACACCTGCTACACATCCAACAAATGGCATGTGTTAACCTACTGAGCTCAGTTTTTCAGATGGATGAACTGATTTAGAAAAGGTAGACTGTCAAGACCACATACCTACTAATGGCAGAATGAAAATTCAAACACAGTCTGCCATGGCATTTCATGCTCCTTCCACTATACCAAAAATCTTTGCAGCAGTAAGAACAAGTCCTATAAAGAGACATTAAATCTCAAGTACAATAGGTCCTTTCAAACTATTTCTAATGATCGATGTACGACAAGTATTTTCTAATTTCCTTGAACCTTTTTAATCACAGAGCTAAGGGCAGAAAGGCAAGAAATAAGGTAGAATATAAAACCCAAGAGTACAGACACTTCAACTGTCATGTTCAGTGTTGTAGGACTTGGTACTGGTACCTCACAGGCTTTCAGTCAGTATTTGTGCAGCAAAAAATGAAGCAACATGTGTCTTAACGCAGCTTCTTAAATCTTGGTACTACTGAAAGGAAGATAACAGACTCAGGCTGGGGACTCCTTCCATAGCTTTGAGTCACTCATTCAATAAGTATTTATAGTACTAGGTGCTGCAGGAATGAAAGGGATACAGTTTTTGGCTCCCAGACAAAACTTTTCAAAGAAAAAAGAATACTCATAAGCAATTTGTAATCATCTGTTATATACAGTCTGTTATAGAAGATATAATCTAGATATAAAGAAGAATCCTCTGCTAAACAAGTTAGTTTTCAGCAAATGTTTTAAGTATAAGCATTGAGGTAAAGAAAAAAAAAGTTACAGAATTTCAGAGCAGGAAGACACCTTAGAGATTGAGTTCTGTCACCTCTGTGCTCTCCGGTGACTCAGGGTAAAACTCAAACTCCTCCATATCGCACAGTGGGATCCTGACAGTTTTCTTCCTGCTCACCCATCTGGCTGTATCTCTCACCATGTTTTTTCCTCCCATTTTAGGATCTGTACTCGTCCAAGGGCATCTCATTCTCATTTTACCCAAAGCCTTGCCGCATCCTGCATCTCATCCAGAGCATCCCTACATGCCACCTTCCTCTGGCATCCTCTGATCATCCACAGCATCTTCTCAGTTCACTTCAACTTTGTGGTCATAGCACCTCTCCTCGAGAGCACATCACCTTCAGGGGTCTGTCGAAGCCTTAGACACACAGTGTGACCACAGACTCTCTTACTGGACAGCCAGCTCCCTGAGGGTGGGAGCCAAGAGTTGCCCTCTTTGGAGCCCCAGTGCTTTGCTCAGGGCATAGAACGGACACCTCAGAGATAAGCTCAATTGTCCAGAGGCAGATCTTATCAAGAAGGTATGAGAGACAGAAGCCAAGTTTTAAAAGGTGAGTAAAATTTGAGTAGAGAAGATAGACTACCTAAATTCCAAACTCTAAGAAAGCAGGGAAAGCTGAAGGAATGCTTGGTGGGGGACTAGTCTGGCTAGAGCAGATCAAGTAGAGGCCAGTTTTAAAACCTGGGTTAGGAGGAGTCTGCTTTAGTAACCTAGAGAAATACAAGTATCCTCCTTTGAAGGAATTTCATCACATTAACCTTTTTATACACCTTGGCACTTTCTATGCCCTCAGCGATAGTCTAGGAGTTACCGGAGGATTTACAGTCAAGAGATGTTTCTATTTATCACACATCAACTGATTCAATAGCCAATACCTTAGAGAAACAGCCAAATAACAGAGTACAGAAGAATACTATAAGCTTCATATTTAGCAGGGCAAGGACTATAGGTAAGGGAAGCTATGGGTAAGGTCTCCAGGGCATCATGGTTTGATTGTAAGCCAAGTAAGAGGCAAAAAATATACTTACATATATACATATACATACATGCACATATATATATATATATATATATATATATACACACACACACACATATACAAACATATACACACACACACACACACATATATGTGCATGTATTGTCCAAAGACATCTTAGACATCCTGAAACAGATAGTCACAAACTATTAGTCCTTTCATTTATCGAAAGGCAATCAAAAATAGACAGTATTTTTATTCTAACATTTATAGGGATAGGAACTGAAACATTTCTGTTGGACTAAGTATCAACTACCTCTTATGATACTATTCTTTTTAGTGAATAATATGGTTTAAATAGCTCAAGTGCTAATTAGTGATTTTCTGGAGAAACCTAAAGACGTTCTGCTGAGTGTGTAGGTGTGGGGATCTGTGCTACTGTACAGAAATAGGCAATTAATTACCTCAGTTACAGTTGAAGAGATGTGCTATTTTGCACATCCCCTTTCCATGATGCATGACATAGCTCTCTGAATTCTTTAACACAAGCCTCAAAGAAATGAAATTGCTAATCACAAACCATCTTGTGACATGCAGAGTGGCACCGGTGCACATTTAATTCAAAATAAAGTTTTAAAAAGGTGGCAAGCATTCCACGTAAATATATCTAAGGATAACATGTGAAACCCTATCTTGGAATTTTGACTGTTTCCCCAAAATTACATTTTAAAGTTAACAATGAAGCTAGGGAAGGTTCTACATGGACAACTTTTGTTTTAAATTGTTGCTTTGCAGCAGGAATCTTATTCCACTGTATGCCTAACCCATCTCTGCACACATAAAGTAATGTGTCTTTTTTTATATACTATATTCATAAGAAGTTAAAAGATGTGATGCTTGCTAAGGAGGGGGAATCTTAAGTCAGAAAGCACAAGACAGGATGATGCAAAGATTCTTGATGGCTTGTCTTCAGTTGGAGTCACCCTCACCACGTACCTCAGTGGGGAGGAAATTCTGTCCTTTCATTGTCATCTGATAATCCCCTATGATCCTCATTCTGAAATGGCCTGTCTTTTCAGTGATTTATAGGTTTCTTTTCTTTTTTTTTTTTTTTTCATAAAGCCATTTGCCACCCTTTTAAGATGCCATATCTATAAACTTCTTTACCCTATTGGAAAAACAAGATTTTAGTAGTTATTTTTTTGGTCTAGTAGTAAAACTAGAATTGCAAAGGCAAAGAATGAACCAGAATGAACACAGAGATTAGCGTTTCTGGCCTCACCTCTGCCATTAAGTCTGTATGACCCGGAGGTTGCAATAAAGGGTCAAAGTTCAAGCAGAACTGGAATGACTGAGGTAGGCTTGGTGGAAAAGGCTGTGAAAAATCCAGTTTTTTGACAACTTAAATTTTTCAAGAGAAGCCAGGAATATAGATTTAGGTGAAAGCTCCTGATTTTTTAATTTGAAAACTAAATTTAACTAAAAATAATTGAAAGTGAACAGATAGCACATGTCAGGTCATGGTCCTTTTCTGGGAAAGGAAGTTTTATTATCTGTTCAGATTTAATACTACTTTGCAGCAAGCTGAACCATGAGGGAACTCATGGATTAGGACCATCACCACTATTAAAAGCTGTCAACATCGTTCTATAGGTTTTATGGATGCTAGAGAAGATACCATTTGGTGTTAGCCTCCTAACTGATGTCTTGTTTATTCTTCATACAGAAGCCAGATTGATCTTTGAAAAAGAGATCCATGCACATAACTTCTCCACTCAAAATCTTCCCATCACTTCTTCTGACTCTTACCATGCAATTCTAGTCCTTCCCTACAGCCTGTGAGGTTGTTTTTAAATGGCCTCACAGATTCTTTACTACTAATCTCATCAAGGGGTCAAGTCTCTCCCTGCCCTCTGAATCTGGGCTGGGTTTGTGGCTTCCTTTGATTATTGAAATGTGTCAGAGGGGATTGTGAGCAAACTCTGAACCTAGATCTCAAAAGATCTAAAGTTCCTACTCTCGTCTTCCTGGAATACTTCTACCACTATGTGAAGAAGGCCAACACGAAAACGACAGTGACCTCAGATAATGGCCATGACCTCAGACAAGGGAGGGAGGACATTCTAGAGCCTAAGCTCTAACTAAGCTTCCAGGTGATGTCCGCTTACAAGAGACCCCAGCAAGTCCAGCAGAACAATCACCCGGTGAACCCACAGAATTGTGAGAATTATTATTGTATTAAAACAGAAGTATTACTGTTTTAAGACACTAGGTTTTAGTGTGATTTTCTATATGGCAGCAGATAACTAATACAGCCTACAAGGTACTGAATGAATGATCTGACCACTGGATACCTCCCACCTCCCTATTTCAACTATTCTGGCCTCCTTGCTTCTCCTCAACCATGCAATCATCCCCCACACTTTGCCTGAAGCCAGTTTCCTCCCAATATGCACAGGAGTCCTTCATTCACTGAAGTCTCCTGACTCTGTGGAAAAGAGCAGCCACCTTCCTCTCTAGCCCCTTCTCCTTTGTCAATCTTCTTAGCTCCTTGTAATGTGATCTCAGCTGGAAATAGGTTTATTTATATTCAAGTCAAGGAAGAGTGAAAACTCCATAAAGCTGGAATTTTTCTTTACTTGTATATCCCTACCGCCTAGAACAGGGTCTGGAACCTAACAGGTGTTCAATTAAAAATGTGTTGGAATGAATTATTTTTCAATTCCTAGAGATTATTCTGTAGGGATTGAAAACAGAAAACATGTTCCTCATGTTGACGTTCCAGCCTATATGTAATACATTATCAGGAGTAAGAAAGAGCCTTAAAGAAAAAAGAAAACCTAAAAATCCTGCAAAATAATAGTGTCTATGTGTTCTTGAGTTTCTCTATGACACAGGAATTGGAGCTTCCTCCATGGAACTATTGCAGATCTTGTATTTATACTGAGATAAAAAGAATCAAGAATAATGCCAGTCAGTTTCTCCCTGGGATTCTTTTTCTAAAATGTCTCTGTACTATTTTTTCTGATCCCTAAACAAAATTGTGTGTTGCCTAAATCATTGTAGTATGTCAACACAGGTCACAATTTATTTTCCACTTTGCACCAACCCCGACCATCTCACCTGGTTCTAAATTGTGGTTATTCACTTTGTATTGACTCTAACTGCTGCCTTAAAAAAAAAAAAAAAAAAAAAAAAAAAAAAAAAAAGACTCTTTTTAGAGTAGTTTCAGGTTCATAGCAAAATTGAGAAGACAGAGATTTCTCATAGACTCCTGTCCCCACAAATGCATAGCCTCCCCCATTATGAACATTTTCTCTCAGAGTGGTACATCTGTGAAAATTGATGAACCAGCATTGTCACATCATTACCCCAAGCTTATCACTTTTATATCAGGGTTCACTGTTAGGGTTGTACATTCTGTGTGTCTGGACAAATATGTAACATGTATCCACTATTATAATATCATACAGAGAAGTTACGCTGCTCCAAAAATCCTATGTTCCACCTATTCATCCCTCACTTTGCCCTGGATGTCCCTGTCTCTTGCTTCAAACAATGTGGACATTTGTGAGCCCTAGGAAAGGCCCTATCCACTGAGGAGGCATCACACAAGCCAAAGAAATTAAGAAAATATCCCCAGCATCTCTGGCTTTCACTTCACAAAGGCAGTGGGTCGACAATGCACACAAAATGCTGAGTATTCAGTCACTTTGCTTAAGTTAGAATCTGTTCCTCTTCAAACCAGAGACCTGGGTGTCATGCTCGATTCTTCCAGGGAGTTTTCTTTTCCTTTTCCCTCTCCATTTACTTAGCAAACCCAAATCCAGAGGCTTTAACGTTTTTTTGTTTTGTTTTTAAACTTTTGTTTGTGTTTAAACCTTTTTAAACTTTCTTTTAGGAGAGAGAGAGAGAGAGAGAGAGAGAGAGAGAGAGAGAGAATATGAATATGAACAAACACAAGCAGGGGAGGGACAGAGAGAGGGCAAGACAGAGAATCCAAAGTAGGCCCTGGGCCATGAAATGATGACCTGAGCTGTTCGAAGTCAAGAGTCAGATGCTTAAGCGACTGAGCCACCCAGGTGCCCCAGAGGCTTTAACTTTCTAAATAGCCACGTAATCCGTCCCTCACTTTCTTTCACTACATCCACAAAACCACAATCAACGTGTTCATTAACTCTTGTCTGGCCTGTCCTAACAGTTTCTTACCTGATATCCCAGGCTTAAGCCTTGCCCCCACCTCCAATTCATTCACAGCTGCCAGCAGATGATGAGGGAGGAAAGGATTTAGCTATTTGTCTTAGTCTTCTTCCTAGAATCTCAAGATGTTCAACTTTACATTCACCATGCTTACCTATTTCCCTATGGGACTAGAAATAACCCCTTAGAGAGTCTGTAGGGAACTTTTCTTATATATTTTCTTCCATAGCTTTTTATCCTTTTGAGAGAATACTTCCTATCAGAAAAACCCTTGAACATTTATTTATACCTTCACTTCTGTTTTACCTTCATTGCCCACAAACAGTAGGTCAGAATCCCATTTTATGAAGTCCCAGAGGGAGACATTGCTTCCTTTCTATTATCTGAAAATATAGTGTTTCAATATTAGGCTCTCTGGTGGCCTTATTTCTTCTCCTTATTGGAGTTTGCCAGTGTTCTACTTTAAGTCTTTATATCTTGTTTCCTTTGGTATCTATATATATATTTTTTTAATTTGGTAGTCCATTGTATCAAAGAGTTCTATGTAACAGCCTCAGATTTTCAGTTTTCTGTATGTTTACTTTTAAGTTATTAGAAGTCCAATTCTCTCTTCGTAAAAGGTTAGAAATACAAAAATAACCGCAAGTAAAACTCTGCTTGGGCCTCTAGGGTCACATTGAATTGGGAAAATATTAACTTCTTTCTGTTGATGCCTCCAGGGTCCTAGATATAAGTGAGGAGGAAGATTTTTTTTTTTAAGATTCTTTTTAGCTCTGCCTTTTATGGAAGCACTGTGTATGGAGCTTTCTTCTGTCAGGTTGTATGTAAGATTTCTGATTTTGCTTTCATTGACTTTATCCACTAAACAGAGACAGAATTGTCAATGGTATAGGGGAAAAATTACTTTTAGTTATTAGATCAAGCTTGTTACTAAATTTGCTGCAAACAATAGCCTTTTGTATCTAAGAAATACTTTGAATTCAAATACTTTCACATATTTCCATTTTGAAACCCTTAAAAGTATACCATTATATTAAATAATTTGTTTTTAATACTACTTGGTTCCAGATTTCTGTGACAACTGAAAATTCAATATGCCATTAGTTTATTGACTATTTCTTGCTAAAGTTCATGATTACTTACTTACTAAAACTATGGCAAGTAGCTGTAACTATTCCATTTGAATCTGCATACAAAGGTTATTTTCAAATGGTAAATAGCAAGGTTTTTTCCTTGCCTACCATCAAACAATTTTTAATTAGCCACTGTTCTGGTCACTGTTGTAGTTCTATTAGAGAAGGCTACAAATATCCATATTAGTAACAGAAAATATTTATAGAACATTAGGATTTGTTTGACATGTCTGATAAAGGGTTAGTGTCTGAAATCTATAAAAAGCTGATCAAACTCAACACCCCAAAAAACAAATACAATGAAGAAATTGGCAGAAGACATGAATAGACATTTTTCCAACAATACCTGGATGGCTAACAGACAAGTGAAAAGACTCTCAACATGACTCATGATGAGGGAAATACAAATCAAGACCACAGTGAGATACCTCACACCTATCAGAATGGCTAAAATTAACAACACAGGAAACAACAAAGGTTGGCAAGGATGAAGAGAAAGGGGGACACTCTTGTACTGTTGGTGGGAATGCAAACCGGTGCAGCCACTCTGGAGAATATTATGGAGGTTCCTCCAAAAGATAAAGATAGACCGACCCTACAATCCAACAATTGTGCTATCAGGATACAAAAACACAGATTCAAAGGGGGTACATGTATCTTGATGTTTATAGCAGCACTATCAACAATAGCCCAACATGGGAAGAGCCCAAATGTCCACTGATTGACGAATGGATAAAGATGGTGTGTGTGTGTGTGTGTGTAGATACACACACACACACACACACACACACACGCAAATATTACTCAGCCATCAAAAAGAATGAAACTTGGCCTTTTGCAAGGATGTGGATACAGGTAGAGTATATTATGCTAAGTGAAATAATTCAAGCAGAGAAAGAAAAATGCTATAGAATTTCAGTCATATGTGGATTTTAACCAAACAGGTGAACATAGGGAAGGGGGAGGAAGAGAGGGAAACAAACCATAGGAAACTTTTTTTAATGTTTATTTATTTAAAGAGTGTAGGGGAGGGGCAGAGAGAGAGGTAGAGAGAATCCCAAGCAGGCTCTGCACCCAGTGCACAAGCCTGAAATGGGGCTCAGTCTCATGACAGAGGTCATGACTTGAGCAGATATCAAGATTTGGATGCTTAACTGACTGAGCCACCCAGGTACCCCATAAGAGATTTTTTTTAATATTTTTTTAACATTTATTTATTGTTCAGAGACAGAGGGGAACAGAGCATAAGCAAGGGAGGGGGGTGCAGAGAGAGGGAGACACAGAATCTGAAATAGGCTCCAGGCTCTTAGCTGTCAGCACAGAGCCCAACACAGGGCTCGAACCCACGAACCACGAGTTCATGACCTGGGCCCAAGTCGGATGCTTAACCAATGGAGCTACCTAGGCGCTCCAGCCCATAAAAGACTCCTAAAAATAGAACTAACTGGGGTGCCTGGATGGCTCAGTCGGTTGAGTGTCCGACTTCGGCTCAGGTCATGATCTCGCGGTTCGTGGGTTCGAGCCCCATGTCGGGCTCTGGGCTGACAGCTCAGAGCCTGGAGCCTACGAGCCTTCTTCGGATTCTGTGTCTCCCTCTCTTTCTGCCCGTTCCCCGCTCTTGCTCCGTCTCTCTCTGCCTCTCAAAAATAAAGAAACGTAATAAATTTTTTTTTTTTTTAAATAGAACTGAGGGCTGATTGGGGGAAGTGGTCGGGGGATGGACGAAATGGGTGTTGGGTATTAAGGAGGGCACGTGTATTGAGCACTGGGGGTTATATGTAAATGATGCATCACTAAACTCTCCTTCTGAAAACACTTACATTGTATGTTAACTAGAATTTGTTTTTTAAAGTGCATTTATCTTGAGAGACAGAGAGAAAGGAAAGCTCACACATGTGTGCAAGCAAGCCAGGGAGAGCCATAAAGAGAGGGAGACAATCCCAAGCAGCCTGTGTGTTGTCAGCACAGAGCCTTACAGGAGGCTGGATCGCAGACTGTGAAATCATGATCTGAGCCGAGATCAAGTCTGAGGCTTAACCAATAAGCCACCCAGATGCCCCGATAATTTAAATAAAATATTGAAAAAACCCTCAAAACATTAGGATTAGCAGAAATTCAGTTATAGTTGTCAAAGTTACGTATCCTACCCTATACTTTTGAATCTTTATCCACATCATCCTTCTTTGGGAAACTGATTCACAATTAGAGTTACTTTCCTTCAGGAAATAGCCTAAATTAACACTTTACTGGTGCCTTTACCATAAAAATTCACCTTTACATCATCTACTGAACTTAAAGATATTCATTCCTATGAAGGCAGTGGAGAAGATAGGTATGTGAGGGAAGTTGGTTTCAGGAGAGTCAAATCACAAGATGTTTGTTCTCTGGCTCTAGGTATATTACAGTATAATGACTGCATCCTCTCCCCATCCCCTCCCCCCCCATATTCCCAGCTGTCTTGGGAATATAATGCCTACAAAGTCTACCCAGAAAATATAACAATTTTCATTGAAATCTTTGGTCTAAGGCAAAACCACAGGTACCTCCAGTAAGAGGTCATTTTGCATGGTTGTAGGTTTAGGCTGGGGAGGAACAAGAGAGAGCCAGAAGTTGGAAGTCACCTAAGAAAACAAGAGTACTGTGGATGTAAAAGATCAAACATGCATTGAGCCTCTAGGGTCCCAGGCTGTATGCTCAACTCTTTCATATCCTTTCTCTCACATAATCCCCCAAACAATTCTGTAAGTATCTATTCCTGTTTTTATTTTGTAGTTAAAAAAAAAAAAAAAGTCAAGGACCAGGGAGACCAAATACCTTGCAACTTGTTCCTAAATATCAGAAATCTCAATAACTAACCTACCCTTTATTCAGGCTTGTTTAAATATAAAAAGTATACAGGAAGATCATTAAAAAATTTACAAATGTCTGGCTAACTGCCAGAACATTTCCCCAAACACTCAACACTCCAGGTCAACAATTCTCTCTAAAAGGTAAATGCTCAATGAACTGGTGACTTTTTTTTTTTTTTTTTGTGGCTACCAACATCACCCAACTATATAAACTCAAACTCAGCATAGCAATTATCTTGTAAGCAAGGATTCCCAGATGATTAACTAATGCCTGCTGCCAAACATAGCTGAATAGCCTTCATCCAACAACAACAACAACAACAACAACAAATCAGACCTCTTTAAAGTATGCCAAAGGTGCTTCTATAATGTTTCCTACTAACATTTCTGATTGTGGTTTTATTCTTTAAATTGTTTATGCTAAATCAGTATTTGCTGCTTTAAGTTATAAACATGTAATCATCTCCAACTTGTACAAGAAATCTTTTTGCAATATTACAAGATCAGATTCATCGTGTGAGTTGGCAAAAAAAATTAAGCATATTGTTTTCAATGAATCACATTTGGATATATGCATACAGTGCATCTGAACATATTTACATAATTTAGAATTACGCAATTTCTCCATAAATAAAAAACTTACAGCTTTCAGTATTACTTTAAATCTTGTCTTCATTGCACTAGAAAAAAATTCTTTTCAAACTAAACCCATTTGTTGTACAAATAAAAATGCTCTTGCTTTTGCCAAGATTGAAGAACAGAAGACCTCATCTAACATAATGTGCTCTGTGTTTTGTGAAATGACAATTTCATATCTCACATATGGAGATGTGCCATTAGAAAGCACAATGGGGTCACCATGCTATCCTTCTTTGAGATGAATGAAGCATGGTATTGATCAAAACCATGACTCTTGTTGATGATGAAGTGTTTTGTTTTTTTGAAATCCTCCCTAAGGTGCTATCAAAACAATGTAGCTTCTAAATGTATCTAATTAGATATGACATTAGACTTCCCATTTCCTAAGCTTAATTTTCTTATCAAAACAAATTTCCAAGTACACGAGGTAAATAAACTTATTTAATCTGATTGTAAATACCTAGATTATTTTGTTCTGTATCTTAGAATCCAGAGATTCATTGAGCTTCCCTTTATGTTTTTATTATATCTGTAAAGTCAACTTTGTTACTGAAAGAAATCCTTAGTAATAGGTGTGTTCTCTTCCCCTACCTACAAACTATCTGCCTTCTCTTCAAGATATTGTGTGAATAACTGGAAGTTTTATCATCTTACTATCTACGACCTCAGGGAAGTCATTTGAATGATTACTACTTTAAAATAGGATAGCCTCTTTCTCCCCTGGCACTCTTATTCCCTAGAAATTCTGTTAAAAGTTGCACCTTGTTTTAAACATAAAAAAATGCTTTTATCTCTTTGTGAGAATAAGGTATAGGATTTCTAAGCTCTTTTTAACCTACAAATTCTGCATTGTAGGTTGGTTGAGTACAAAGCCTTATGGAAGTTCAAGGGAGTAAGATGAAGTCTAAGAAATGATCTCTCCTATAAATGGCCTTATTTTTTAGTGAGAATAGAAAATGTTATTTTTGTACTCAAAAATCATTTAACTTTCTTCCAGCCAACTAAGTACTATTAATTCCTTCTCGTCCGTTATGGTTCAAGAACTGTGGTAAGATAGATTCCACCCTCAGATGCAGATGCCCTCTCTTCTTCCCTCCTGGGTCTAAAGTTGAAAGAACTGAAGACCTCCAACTTACAATTATCTCAAAAGTATGAGAAAGGCTATCAGGAAAAGACACCAACACCATGCATGCAAGAAAACAGAGGTAAGCCATGGGACAGGGATTCTCCATACTACTGCTGCATGGAGTTGGCCCCAAACTGATGCTGCCTTTGACTTTAAACAAAAGTTGTTATCAGTTACCTCCAATAAACACATTCCTATCTTATACATGTATTAAAAGCTCAAGAAAAAAACAAGTGATGAATAGCTGTTCACACTGTATTCCAAAAGATGTTAGAGAATTTTTAGTTCCATTTATCCCTCTTCCACTCATGCATCCCATCTAATGTCCCTATTTTGAATTCAACCAGTTAATTTGAGCAGACATCTATTTTCCCTCCATACAGATTGCTATTACCATTATTGTACAGAACACTATTGGGGTAGTATACTCCACCGGAAATTTAGTTTTTGCATAAAGTCAGTTGGGACGATATTTTAATTAAAAAAAAAAGTCTTAAGAGGGAAATTTTGGTTCCTGAGCCCTCAGTAAAATGTAGTTGTATTTAATAGAAGCATTTTAAAGTAACTATGTAGAATGCCAAGTAATCATGAGGTAGTATCTTCCAAGAGGACTGAAAGAGAAGGAGATGAGAGAAAGGACTTTTTTTCACTTCTTAGCTCTATAGCACTGGTTCTCAACCAGGAAAAATTTACTTCTTAGTGACACTGAGCAACGTCTGAACACATTTTTCATCATTACAACTTCAGTCTGGGTAGGGAGGGGGAAGGAGCAATTGGCATCTGGTAGTTAGAGACCAAGGATGTTGCCAAGCATCCTACTCTGTTGAGAAAATTCCCCAGCAAAGAACAGTCCTCTGTCCCACATGCCATTAATATGGAGGTTCAAGAATCCTGCTTATAGAATATTCCTTACGGTTCAAATATTTAGTTGGAATAAACCTGTAGATAAGATTTACAAAATGATTAGGCAGAAATAGAAATGTTGCACACATTTGGTCACAGACAACTCAGCACAGTCCCTCTTAGATTATAATTATCTACATGTTCATTTATTAGTCAATTACCCATTAAAGCCATTTTATTGTTTCAGTCTTCCCTTGTTGTCTAGTAACCGTTACATAATGTATCAATGATCTAACTGGCATTGGTAGATTTTGTATGGGCTTTCACAGGTCTCTGGTATGGAGTGGCTATGTAGCCTTATGATTTAAAGGGGCTAGTTTCAATCGGGCCATTGCCCTTATGATTTATATAGGTATGATGCATCTATGACCTTGTACTAGGCCTTCAAAGCTAAATCAAATACTCCACCTACTGTGATCTTTCCTGTATCTAAACTCATAGGGGAATACCCTAATCCTACCTATTAGTCAATGGAGAGGTTTCTTTGAGGCAGAATTTGTGGAGAGATTTTTCTATAGTCAAGTTCAGAAATATGGCTATATTAAAATGGAAGTCAAACACCAGAGTCATTAAAATAACAACTGCTGTTCAGTTTCACAGAGTTCAAGGACATCCATAGCCAGAATTAAGCTTCTGGTAGACACCTTTATGTTGTCAAAAACAGTCTAATTTTATACAACTTTTAGACATTACAATATGAAACATTATTGCTCTGTCAAAGGATCCTATGCCAAGTTCTCAATGCTGAAGGACTAAGGTAGCAGAATTTGTACAATCCAAAACACTATATAAAATTGTAAACTCTGTGATTTAGAAAGCTAAGCCTAAGTGTCCGTATCAACTAAATGTAAAAACTTAATTCTTGAGACACTGGGTGGCTCAGTTGGTTTAAGGTCTGACTCTTGATTTCCGCTCAGTTCACTATCTCAAAGTTTGGGAGAGAGCCCCTATTGGGCCTCTGCACTGACAGCATAGAACCTGCTTGGGATTCTCTCTCTCCCCCTTTCTCTCTGCCCACACTCACCCCAGCCCACTCTGTGCTCTCTCAAAATATACATCAAAAAAATCTTTTAAAAAATTAATTCTTGAGTTAATAGAAAAAAGTTCAACTATAGTATGTCTCATAAGGAGATTAAATCACTTCCTGTTGGGGGGAGAGCAGTAGCACCTGAACACACATGGAACAAAAGCATCAACAACACTCAGTAATAACACCTGCGGAAGTTTCTGAAAATTGGTCCAAAAGAAATTAACGCTTCTCCTGGCATTTTTGATGAACAGCATAGTACTTTAGCATTCTTTTCAGTTACATATTGTCAAATGAAAATACTTCTTATGCAATTTTTAAATTCTTATTAGTAACAATGGAAAATTCATTAGCCCACATAAATTAGCAGTTTCTATCCCCTATGGAAGATTATAGGTAATAAAATGCTAATACTTCACAACTCAAATTCTATTATTAATGCCCTGAACAAATAATTCTGCTGTTATGGGTCAAAGCCCAACATGAGATAAGTTTATTGTTCACTCTATCTTGATTTTTAAAAATGACATTTTTGTGTGTTTCTACCTGTCTTCGGTTATAGATCAAGAATTAGAATGAGAACATCCATTTGCTTAGGGTTACCCATTGGTAGGACTGGAAAAGAGCTGAGATAATAAGACTTGTATTAGATACAGAAGAATATGATCACAATGAAATGATCAGAGTTACAAGCAGTTATAGCTGAAAGAATTCCTATTTGAACATACTTGTTTACAGATACAATGGCAGGATTAGTTTTATTGATTTTTATTTTCTTGTTCCCTTTTCTCTTTGCAATAGGAAACCGATTTGATTAGAGAAGATAAGGGTTTTCATCTTACAGAGGTGGATCTGTGTAGATACATTTATTGTTCAGCAGGAAAAAAAAAAACACTATGCTATGCTAGCTTTGCCATTGAAGCTCAATGAATATAGACAGTGTAAGCTTACTTCATGGACTACGGATGTTCAGTTTGGTTCAGCTCTTCCGTACCTGCCATTTTCTTTAAATCTAACATATTAAAAATATGTTTAAATTCACCATTACACTTCACAAAATAGCAGTGTACTTGCACCCCAGCTGGGAAAACATCTTATTATAGGTAGGGTCTTGGCCCAGCATAGTTCTTATGACCGAAGATACCCTACAAATATTACCTAGAATGGTGATTCCAAATGTTTTAGTTAGTTCACGGTGCTGGTCTTTTTTGCTTTCATTTGTTACTATAAAATTTCTCCTTTTGTGGATACAAAGGATTCCATCATTGGGTGGCAGCCGGTAAACCATTCAGTTTCTCTGGGTCTTCAACTTCAGATATAATTTGGGGAATTAGGTACGTTATTGGACCCCAGGCTACAGCCTGAATTCTCACCCCAGGTTTACCTGTTACTACCAAGGCTTTAAATGTAGTTTTCTTTTCAGGAAGGTACATGAAAGGCTATTCCAAGTAAAAGGTCTGTCTATGTGAGAAAGTAAGTTGAGACTGCTGCAGCCTAGCTTCTTGCATGTGGTAGGCTCTCAACAATACTGAAGGACCAAGTTAGTGAACTTGAAGAGAACACCCACGCACTCCTTAGATAAATTTTGGAACCAACAGTAACACCCACTGTACCCACGCACTCAGCCCACCACAGATAGGTAAAGTTTGCTTACATCAAACACAGACTAGGACAAACAGAATATAGTAGGTGTGTCAAGAGATAAAGACCTAATTCCATCATAATACATTTCAAATTCTGTCATCACTGATAAGGAAGAAGACTCCTATATTACAAGTGTTCTAATTCAGGTTCCTCCATCATGTGTTCTCCTTGACTGGACCAAGGAAAAAAATCCTCTCCTATTTTGGACATTATTCTTTATGAAATTAAAGTACCAGCTGCTTCTTCAGAATGGGCCCACTACATTTTGTGCTGCCCATTAATTTTCCTTTCATTATGAAAATTTTCATCAGTATTTTATTCTGTTTTAGTTTTTATTGTATTTTTCTCTATGTTGCTCTAGATCTCTTTCTACATATACACACACATACCCACATATAAGTATGTTTTCTCCACAAGTATTTTCAATTTAACCTGACCAAGTCCAGAGGAATATTCACAGCCCATCAGAACCATTAGGGTTATTGGTTCTGACTTCAAATAAGCAAAACCAGCCCTATGCTGAAGTGAGCATTAGTCCCTTCTGAATTATTGTGTAAATAAAACATTCTGAATTCATAGATGACAGTTGACAGTGGATTTAGAAAAACAACAACAACAAAAAAAGATAGCTGTGGCAGGACAGTAAGTTCAGGTTAAGAGAACAGTGCCATCCCAAGGAGAGTCTTGGGGTTTAGAATTAAAGTGAGCTGGAGTGGGTACCTCAAGGTTGCAAGTTCAACCAGGCAGGGAATGAGAGGTTCAGATTTAAATACAACAGGCCTGGAGACTGAACAGTGAAAACAGGGCATCATAGCAAGGTGTTGGCCAGCATCACATTAAGAGCCCAGAGCCCATTGTATTCAAAACTCATGCCCCATGCTTCAGGCAAAAGATGGAAGATATGGACCACTGATCCGCTGTGCACCTGAGTCTGTGAACACCACACAGAGCTCCTAGACAGATTGGGATGACCAGCACTACCTTCAGGAAAACATATTCATACAAGACATTGCCAGTCTTGCAAGGTCACTAATCTGATGGAGCCAACGGTCTGCCCACTACCTTATCCTCAATTTGTAATCCTTACACCTTACTTTGCTGCCCAGAACCAGATTTCTCTGGGCCCAAGGTATAAACTGGTCAGAAAAATCCCTTAGACTTCAGCCATCCCTGTAGCTTACACTCTCTACAATTTAATCACTTAGCCCCTGCCATTCCTCAGGCCTCTGGAGTCCATGGAAAAGGCTATTTTTCAGGTCCAAGGGTGGGTGGCCTGGGTCCCAGAATCTAAGTGCACACATTACTGCCTGTAGGCTATGCTGGAGCCTTTAATCTACTCTTCTGTAACTGCTGTTTATATTAAAAATGGTTCAAATTTCATTTCTGAGCCCCAGAAATCAAGGACATTTAACTCGGTAGCATTTTAGAACCAACAGTTGGTTTTTAGTTTTACAGCTAATGAGAGAAATCATATATACTATATGCATTTTTTTTTAACTGATCCCTAGAATGAAGGCCATAGCATCTCCAATCCCAGAGCAAAGATCTGGGATAGGATACAGCAGAGTGAGAGGAGGCAGAGGTTGACAACTGACAGAACCACTCTGTATCCTCATCCTCAGGAGCCATTCGGTCATTTGTGATGAAAAGTTCTGCTTACCTCCTCCCTAAATAGTTTTTATTTATCATTTGCCAATCACCGGGCTCTTCTCTCACTGAATGGCCTGAGATCAGTCCTCTGTAGGGCAGCTTGGAGAAACCACACCCTTTATGCGTAACTACCTGCAGTATCAGCAACCTTTTAGTCCAGAATGCAAGAAGACAGGGAAGCTCTACAATGCCAGTTTAGTGGTAGGGGCTTTTCCCATAGCAGAGATCCTAGGTACTCCCCCCAAGGTCCAAAGACTCTGATTTGCTTCTCTGCTCTACTTGGTGGCAGAGGGATCGTTATTTTAGGAACTGTCTATTCTCTAGGCATAAACACCTGGCAAGAAGATAGATTTCTTTCCTTATTTTCCTTCATGGTTTCAGAAAATAAGAGGATGCTCTTCTAGACAGAGGTAAAATTATTTCGCCATTTCCCTTATTTTTAATGAAAATCTAAGTATGTTACCATCTCTGATGACAACGTTAGTAGTATTTCTCACGTACCTTCATGCTCACAGAGCCATACATGCTTCTATTTGAATGACTTTCTTACATGCAGGCCCACACTCCCTCCCTTGAATAGGTTTGGCTCCCCTGAGCTTCAGAAATGAATTGCATGAATCACATATCAACCAACATATCCTAAGTCTTGCAACACTTCCCATATTCACATTTCAGAAGCTAACCAAACATAATTGTAAATTACAGGCATCTACAACAGATCATTATCTTTCCAGAGTTAAGTTCCTCTTGGGAAACTATTTTTACTCAAATGGTTCACTGGAATGGATTTCCTCTACAGAAAATGTGATAACATCTTAATCCATTATTAACTCATTGCATTTAACTTCAGCCTTGATTTGAGCAGCAATGAAACCAAAGATTTAACACGTTATGCTGATGTCAGAGACGCTTACAGCACAAAGGATCTGCTTTACAATAAGAGAATGATATATATCTCCTTGGGGTACTAATCAAGGAAAATCTTGCAACTGGACAAAACATAACCAAGTATGCTCACTGCAGTATTTATCAAACTTTCCCAAATAAGTAAGTCAACAAGTTATAAAACTTCCATTTCCAGCCAAGATAGAACAGGTGGTTTACCATCTTACCTCAAGACAAAATACACCTTAAAAAAATGTTTAAGACACTGGACCTAAGGAAATGAAGGACAGTAAGCTCTGAGACACAGGAGGCAATAGGAAGTAAAGATGGCTCCAGCACGGTCTTGAGCCAGTTTCCAGGCCACTGAGTTGACAAAGGGGAAGCCAAGTAGAGCCTGCTGCTCTTCCTGCTAAGACAGTGCCCACAGTCGGAGGAGAGAAAGGCAGCTTAACTTTGCAGGATGAGACATTTAAGAGAGAGGAGCACAGATTGAGAACTCAAGATCTGCAGAGGGTCCCTTTGTAGTATTCAATAGAGAACTGTTAGCACACACATAGGAAGAAACTACTGAAGCCAGGAAAAGAACCCTCTGAAAGGATTAGAGGAAACGGTGAGCAGTACCTACAAGGGGCCAAAATCCTGACTGTGACCATAGCCATGCTGGAAAAATCCTGTAGGTGTATGGGCAATGGGACTCGGAATTGTTTTGTTTTATTAAAAAAGAATAATTACCCTCACTCACTTAGGTATTGCTCTGGTCCCACATAATGAGTTTTAAATCTAAGTCCCAAGAAGATCAAACTCTTTCCCAATAACTTAACTGCATTCCAGAAAAAAACTTACAATCTTTATTCAAATACAAAACACTCAAAAATTTAACCTATATTTCAAGTAGAAAATTATAACCTAGCATCTACAGTCTGACCAACAGTATTTCATATACTAACAAATACACACAGTAAAGACTTATTATACCAAGAGATAGGTGGTAAGACTATGTTAGTTCTCAAGAAGCTTCATCATCTAGTAGGGAGAAGGGTGGCAGGTATTATTGTAAAGCTATGTATAGTGGGACAGCACAGATTGAAAGTGGTAATTCCATGTGGAAAATGCTTCTACAAGGGCTCTTGCCTTAAACAGTGATGAGTCCCTCACTTTACCTCAAGCCAAGTAGGATTTACTGAAATGTGGTCATGGATTAGAAATGGTAGCAACCAGAAGGCCACAGGAAACTGGACAGTATCTCCAGAGGCGTGGTCTCTTACTTATGGGGTCTGTTTATGCCTACATACCTGCTCTATTTTCTTTATGGAGGGTCATCCCCAGGACCTCAGCTTGCATGGAACAAGAGGGCCAGCGTAGCCACAAGCTATGACCTGCCTGCTCCTGTAGCTACAGGTCCAGTCTGTTTCACACATCCCCCAAAGAGAATGCCTGGTAGGCCCCACTCAGCTTTTTGAGCTGGACAACACCATGCACACCATTAAGTTAGGTGTTTTTGTCCCATCAGCTGTGACTTCAGTTTTGGACAGAGTCACTTAAGCAAGGGCAGATAAGAATTCCTCACAAAGGATGAGCTAAAAAGATGATCAGCCATTTGCCAAGTAGTTGCAGGAGACAGAACATTCCATGCAGAGAAAAGCAAAGCTATGTGAATAGTGCTTAGAAGATACCTTTCTTCATATTGGCTTCTTTGACTAGTAGAAAAAAAATACTTTTTTATACAAGTCAGATCCACATCTAGTCTATGTGGTCCCTTCTTTCGTATGTTTTTCTTACAGAGATTGTCTGTTCAGGGTTCTCCCAGTTTAGTGAAATCCATTAGAAGAAGAAAACATCCAGAACACTCAACTCTGGCTGGTCACACCAAATCTGAAGACTTCTATTTTATCTGGGAAGCACTTCACTGAGGAATTGGCAAAGTAGGCTGGATTGACAAGTAAGGAGTTGACAAGCAAGAAAACCGTATTTTTAACAGTGATTGAGGAAACTAGGGATGTTTTTCTTGAAAACAAGTAATTAGTAGACGCTACCTGACAGTTGATTGAGAATATCCAAATAGCCCTTCAGGTTAAAAAAAGGCCAGACTGAATCTGATGATACTAGGAGCAAAACTCCATGGAATAAAAGTGATTGAAAAACAGATTTCAACTCCATATTTAAGGAAAAGATGAACAATTACACAAATATAGCTATTAAGGAAATGAGACTTGGTGATCCATGCTATGCCTCTAAAATCAAACACTAGACTATAGCTATTATCTAATGTGGCAACTGAAGAAAAAAAAAGAGACAACCCTGTAATTGCTTTTGTCACAGAGATAATACCTAGCCAGAGTTTCTTGGATTGAACCATATTTAGTAGTGAATTCAGAAAATCAATGTTCGTTCTCTTTAGGGTAAGAAAATTTACACAGAAGAAGTTGTTTTTGTTCCCCCTCCCACCCCCTACCCCCCACCAAAAGCAATCAGAGCTTTGTACAGAAAGTTTAGGGATATAGAGAATCAGTTGATTACACAACTATGTATTTTCCATCAAGGGCCACAGTTTTAAATGACCCAGTTCTGAAATCAAAGCAGCTTTTTTCCACAATAGAAACTGACTCTACGTGCTGGTAATGAGATAGTGAGCCTTGTTTACATTCTATTAAAATAACTCCCAGAAATTTGGGGCACCTAGGTGGCTCAGTTGGTTAAGCGCCCAACTTCAGCTCAGGTCATGATCTCACGGTTTGGGGGTTCAAGACCCTCATGAGGCTCTGCGCTGACAGCTCAGAGCCTGGAGCCTGCTTCAGAGTCTCTCTCTCTGCCCCTCCCCCGCTCGTGCGGTCTCAAAAATGTTAAAAAAAAAAAATGTTTAAATAATTTCCAGAAACGTAAATAGAAAAGGGGGAGCCTGCTAATGGCGGAATGAAAGTTTGTTTGATGTGGTATCACTTTTATAATTAGCTATGAAAATCCCTGGCTAAAATCCACTACTTCAACCACTTGGGAATCCAGGTCACTATTACCTTATCAATCCTGTACACCTTCCCTAACTCTGACAATGTGATTCTCATTCCAGGGAGCTACATCCTGATCCTACTACTTACTTCAAGACTTACTTAGATCTCTCTGTGCCTCGGTTTCCTCATCTGCACAGTGGAAAGGACAGTGGTAGCTTCTTTATTACATAATTTTAAGAATTCAGGTTTCCCCGCATATAAAACATTCCACATTATTTCTCCCTTTTTACCATCCTCAAGGCATACTTCCCTTGAGCCCAAACTTAACTAAAAGGGGTTTAGATAATATAATACCAAAGAAAAGCCTACATTCAAATTTGTTTTTTCAATTAACAGTCAATAAAGGTACTTTTCAAAATTATTCGTATGTAGTTAAGATTTTCGATTTCTTTTGCTATTTGTGTTTTTAACTTGCTTCAAATGTAAAGATAGCCTATTAATTTGGATATAAGAGGAGGTTTTCTTAAATAAACTTAAATTATTTAAGTGTTATTCTTTTAACTCTGAAAGTACCTGCCTATTCCCCAGATCTGAAACCCTCTGATCGTTATTTAGCCTCTCATGGGACAGAGGATCTAATTTCAGCCCCTATTACTGGAATTCTGTGATAGTCCCATCTTTTTCTATTGGCTACCTTTATTCTAAAGCTGGGTTTCTTTGGCACAAAGTATCTGACAGACATGCCTTTTTCCATTGTTAAGAAAGAAAAGTTTCCAAGACAAGTATGTTCAAAAATCATGGTTAAGTTTTGAAAATGCATTGCTCATTTCCCTTATGCCCGGCACACGTGTTGGTCTGCCCACCAAGCAAACTGGTATCGTTAGCCTCCCAATCAAGTATGTGCCACGAAGTCTCTTTATCTGGTGCCACCCAGGCAGATTCACATGGTGAGCTGGTGATCCAGGAATTTGGTAATAATTTTCAGCTTTGTCAAGGCATCAGCGTCTCACGAGCACTTAGTAGAAACTATAAGCTTGTTTTTCCTCTCAAGAATGTGGTGAACAAGATTATGACCACCCAGAGGTATTTGCATGTGCATTAACTGTCCTAAGTATTCAAACCCAACATACACATGTCATTTTACTAGAAGAAAGCCCTATGAAAGTCTATTTACAAACATAAATGTCATCTATAACAATTTGCTACGGAGTAAATCTATTTCCTGACTTGTATGGAAGTAGAAAAAAGCTTGATTGTGTCCCATTGTTTTTTTTAAAAAAAAAAAAAAAGGCGAATGTATGATATTAGAGGGAAAGTTTTATTTTTCACAAAGAAGAATCCAACGTTCTCTCGTGCCTCCAAGTTAGATAAAGGGGCATCCAGAGTATGGAGACCACAGAACATTTGAATTCATCTTACTTCCAACTAAAAACTCTCTGCTAGAAGTGCCTGGGTGGCTCAGGTCATGGTCTCATGGTTGCTAAGTTCCAGCCCCGCATCAGTCTCTGTGCTGACAGCTCAGAGCCTGGAGCCTGCTTTGGATTCTTTGTCTCCCTCTCTCTCTCTGCCCCACCCCTGCTCACACTGTCTCTCTCAAAAATAAAGAAAAGATTAAAAATAAATTAAAATTACAAAATAAATTAAAAACACTCTGCTAAAATAATCTTCATTATTGGGAAGAATTCCCCCAAAGTTACATTTTATTTCAGCATTAGAGACATGTTCACATAAATTATTACTTACATACAAGTAAAGGAGGAACCATTTCATAGTTAAAGAAAACACTGAATTATTTTTTTCTTAAATTGCAGGAATGTTAAAATTCGTTTATGTTTTTCAGGGAACACAGATGAACAGCTTTAAAAAATAAGCTAAAAAACTTCTGTCAATACAAGACAAGGATGGTTGGACAAGCCTATCTTTAGTTCTAAACACAAAAATTCTGAAAAAAAGCCTATTTAAGAGCAAGCAGGTACCAAGCTCAAAATAAAGGACCAACCCCCCACCCCTGCTCCCCAGTATCATAAATGAAGAAAAAAAATTTTTTAATGTTTTATTTACTTTTGAGACAGGGAGAGACAGAGCATGAACAGGGGAGGGGCAGAGAGAGGCAGAGACACAGAATCCGAAGCAGGCTCCAGGCTCGGAGCTGTCAGCCCAGAGCCCGACACGGGGCTCGAACTCACAAACCATAAGATCATGACCTGAGCCGAAGTCGGCCGCTTAACCGACTGAGCCACCCAGGCACTCCTATAAATGAAGAAATTAAAGCCAGAACACTTCAATCTATAGCTGAAGGCATGGCTGGCCACAGGGATTTTAGTTCTGGATTTTGGCTTGGGTGGCCCGGGCCTGGGTTTCCAGTGCCCACGCACAGACATCAAACTGGGTCTCAGGTCATGGAAGGTGGAAGAGCTCAAACAGAAATCCCTCCAGTCCCATAGAGAGAATTATGAAACTTCACTGGACAAGGACCCGGGGAGAGAAGTAGGGGCACAAGAAGTGTAAGTCAGGAGCCTGGAACATGAAGCTGGGAAATTAAACTGGGACCACTGTACCCTCCGGGACCCAGGGCAAAAAAAAAAAAAAAAAAAAAAAAAAAAAATCAAAGTCCGTCTATTCACCACTGTTGGGGAAAAAAATTGATTCGTGAATTTGGAAGGGGGTGTGAACTTAAAATACCCTGGGATTACAAAGCATAGGAGGAGATCAAACACCATGAAAGAGAATCTGATTTAATAGGATATTAGCACCATTACTAAAAATAAGTATCTAAAAGGACTTTATATAAAATAGTGAACAACAAAAAAAGACACAAACAGATTAAAATCTAAAAACTCAATGGGTAGCTTAAAAAAAAAAGTAACCAAACAAAATCAGGAAAATGCAAAGTTAGTAATTAAGTACTAAATGCTACTTACCCAAATACCAAGTGCAAATTATGACAAGTTGACTGTGGTTATGGCAGTGGCATAGAATTGCCTTTTTTTTAATTTTGTTAAGTGTTTTTATTTATTTTTGAAGGAGAAAGAGAGAGCATGAGTGGGGGAAGGAGCAGAGAGAGAGAGGGAGACACGCAGACCTAAGCAGGCTCCAGGCTCTGAGTTGTCAGCACAGAGCCTGATGCAGGGCTCGAACCCACGAGCTGTGAGATCATGGCCTGAGCCGAAGCTGGACACTCAACCGGCTAAGCCACCCAGGTGCCTCTAGAATGGTCTTAAGAAATTTTGGACCCACAAAAGGTATAAAAAGAGTACACAGAATTCCCATAAGCCCTCAGTTAGCTTCTTCTAATGTTACATATTGCCTAACCATAGTAGAGTCACAGAAACTATCAAGTTAACATTAGAATATCATTAACAAAAATATAGGTTTTACTCAATTTTTTTTGCACCTTTTCCACTACTGTCCTTCTGTTCCAGAATCCAGTCTATGATACCACTTCACACTTAGTTTTCACATTTCCTAATTCTCCTCCAATCTGTGACCATTCTGCAGCCCTTCCTTTCTATAACCTTGATACTACTTAATATTGGTCAATTTAAAAAGTGTCTCTCAATTTTCTTTTGTGCGTTGTCTCACATATTAAGTTTAATCACTTCTGTTAGTACCAAAGAAGTTATACTTTTCTTATAAAAGGATCAAAAGGTACATGATGTCAATTTATCTTATTACAGATATTGACTTCAATTGGTCAAGTTGTTGTTTATCCATTTATGCATTGCAAGGTTACTACTTTTCCCTTGCTAATTAATACATATCTTGAGGGAGATCCTTTGGGACTAGGCCATCATACTGCTTCTCCTCAAACTATTTCTTACCCATTAACTTTTAGCATCCATTGTGTAGGTTTTCTGCCACGATTATTACTTTGTTCTAGTGGTGGCTTTCTATTCTTCCCATTCCTCCTACATGAATTAGAATTCTTCTGCAAGGAAGAACTGCCCATTCCCCTCTCCCATTTATTCATTCAGTTATTTATCAGTATAGACTTATTCTACAGATGATATAATATAGATTTCTCACTTTATTTTGTATTTAGCCATCTTGTAGATTGGTTACTATGTTTTTGCACTCTTCCCCCATCTTTGATGACTTCCATCACATAAGCCAGGCTTGTAATGTACCACTTCCAGAACCCCTGGTTGCTTTTATTGGAGACTATTTCATTCATGGAGAATTACACTCTGGTACATCGATTATCTTTGCCAATTTAATACAGGTTCACTGTGGAAATTGTAATTTATAATTATCTTTCACAAGCCAATAGCATACAGGAGGTCTCTTAATAAGCTATTAAATGATATACTTCAAGCCAATGATGGATTAATTGCAGTATTGTTCCAGGCCAAGGAGAAAAGAAAGAGTCCAAATTTAGTTGAGGTGCACCTTTGTTCGAGCTAATTCTCGATCATGTTAGTCCTTCCAACTGAAAGCTTGGTATCAGCTGCTGGCTTAGGTCCCTCACTGCTCAGGCATGTAGCTAGCAGGCAATGGCACTGGTGTTGGCAGTCAAGATGTGCTGCTCTGAAGGTTATTATTCCAGGGACCATGACATGGTTTGCACCACTGCTTATGCGAAGCGGTCTTGCCAAAGCAGGAACAGATGTTGTTTCTCTTCCTGAGACTGCTGCATGGTTTAACACCATTGCCATCCAAGAGTAGCCTGGCCACAGCAGAATCAAGTATCTCAAAAAAATGCAGAAAGCTATTTAGATCAGTAAGGAGTAGCTGTGCCTAGATTGTGAGGACTTTACAAGAATGATCAAATTCCTGGTACTTAAAATCAATTATGTTATAGCCACTCTTCTAGATGTTCTTATGGCTAAGTCCCCAGTGGCTCCTCTACCGGTTGAGCTACTGAGTGCTTATCAAAAACAGATGTCAGTGACAACACTCCCAACACAACTTGCATAATGTCAACAAATTCACCTTTAAAACTTCCCTTAATTCATAAACAAGTGGGTTTAAAATCCTAACAAACCAATACATGGAGAATGGCATTCAGAATCCAAGATATGGATCTCAATATCCTTATTCCTGAGTGTCATTGACCTGTCAGCCTCAATAGAGCTAGGGAAACTGCATATATACCAACCCATGGCATTTTTTTTTTCATCTCAAACTCCTCCCCCTATGCCAAAACAACAAAAATCCAACAGGAGCTAGGAAACTCAAGCCTAAAACCCAGAAAATACATACAGCACTATTAATAATATAACCCGCTCAAAAAAAAAAAAAATCAAAAACCTAAGACCAAAACAAAAATTCTGGAAGACAGGAAGAAACCACTAACAACTACAAGACCCATATGGAGTAAGTATCCAAGCAGGAATTGAGAAGGGACCATACCAGAACAAATGGTGGACCTAAAAAACAGGAGATATACAGGATTACTAATAGGTGGTCATGAGAAAATTTGAAGAACCAGAAAATAAATATGTAGCAAAGGGATTTCTAAAAAGTAAAATGAAATAACTGATCATAAACGTGTATCCTACTGGTAGCATAACTATACATAAAATCATTTCAAGTAACTTTATGTTTTTTAATTTTTTAATGTTTATTTTTGAGAAGGAGAGTCAGAGTCAGAGTTGGGGAGGGGCAGAGAGAGAGGGACACACACAATCCGAAGCAGGATCCAGGCTCTGAGCTGTCAGCACAGAGCCCGATGCAGGGCTTTAACTCACAAACTATGAAATCATGACCTGAGGCAAAGTTGGACACTTAACCAACTGAGTCACCCAGGTGCCCCAGGTGACTTTCAATCACAATCTGTGTATCTCTAAAGGCATATGATCTAAGAACCAAAAGAACTGAAAATAAGTTATACTGTTTTCAAAACTCACTTTGTTGGTGATAGAAGAGCGATATCAAGACTAAGAATATGTTTGTTGTACAGGAGTTGAACAAAGCAGCTGTTCTGAAGATCAGGGTTTTCACTACAAGAAAAGGGAAGGACACATAAGATCACTGAGTTTATGTGAAAACCATGAATGGTCCTAATTTGAATTTAAATTACTAGAATACTTCATGCATTTTGAGAATACACACTTCCTAGCTCTGCTCAAGGAAAACAAAACAATACACTGAATATACTTAGCACTCAGATTGGTATCTCTAAATAAAGGAAACAGCCTCTTGAAGAATTAGCTGATTCTAGAGTTGGGAAGAAAAATTAAAAGATGAACCTGAAATTTCAGAGAAGTGAGGACATGATGAAAGGTTAAGAACTACTACACTTATGGGGCAAAATAGAGGTGGACAGGGACCAAGAAAGCTCTCAGACTGATTTTGACTAGTCTTCTATTGGCCAAAGACTGAAAAATTGGAGCATTAAGAATTCTCTTTAACAAACACTACAGAGAAAAACAGACCACATTTGTCAACTGTAGAGGAAAAGGAATAAACTTAATTACCATTTCTCTAAATGATTAAAGCAAAGAATCAAGCATTTAAATTCCCTTTCCTAGGGGCTCCTGGGTGGCTCAGTCTGTTAAGCATCTAACCTCAGCTCAGGTCATTATCTCGTGGTTCATGAGTTCAAGCCCCACATCAAGGGTCTGTGCTGACAGCTCAGAGCCTGAAGACTGTTTTGGATTCTGTGTCTCCTTCTCTCTTTGCCTCTACCCCTACTCATGCTCTTTCTCTTTCTTTCTCTCCCTCTAACAGTTTAAAAGATAATAATAAAGTGCCTTTCCTATTCCAAATATACCTCAGGGTAATCAAAGAACTGATGAAACCAAGGTTCATTTTATAGAAATATCTTGCTCAATAAAAAATTAAGAATGTTAGAACCATAATGTTTGGCAACTTCCAGTGAACTAATATCAAGAAATGATTTTGAATACCTACTAAAAGTTATGAAAATTAGACCAGGCATTCTAGCTGATGAAATTCTCAATCACCATCTGTGAAATAAACTTGCCTCTCCAATAATGGAATTTTTCATTTGACAGTATATAAAATCTAATTGCAATGTACAGGACATACAGGGAACACGTTAAATGACACCATGAAGATACAATCAAATCAAGTATTTACGAAACTCCTTAGGAACAAACAATGACCAAAGTTCATCAGAAAGAGAGAAAGTGACATGTATAGATGGAGACTTATGAGATCTATCAACTAATTGCATTTATGGAGCTTACTTTAACCCTATTTCAAAAAATAAAAACTAAAAATTTAATTTGAAAAATGTTAACAGTGACCCAAAATACTTGATGTCATGAAGGACCAATTTTTATGTCATAATGTTTATGAAGAGAATTCTGTTTTACAAAAATATATGCTAAAATGTGTTTCTATAGATTTGTAAGTCTTAAAATTTCTAAGTCTATAAATCTCTGTACTCTTTATAAAGGAAAACTGTATTTCCTATTCTTTGAAAAAGTAGATGCACTGATGTTACTTTCATTGTTGGAGACCTAGACTGGAGGAGTAATATGATGAAACAATCACAATGTTCTATAAAGTTGAAAAGTGAAAGTTGCTAAGATATTTAGAGGATAGAATGAAAAGGTCTGAGTTGCATCCAATAGGAATTTTAAAAAGAGAAAGTTAAAGACTATGACTAATGGAGAAGTTACCAATACTATGAAAAAAGTAGGCTTCATGTTAATGAAGCCCAATAAATTCAGAGCAAAACAATTCCTGTCTAGATACATTGCAAAAAAAATTCTAAAAGTCTAATAGAAAATTAAGAGACCAAAGAGAAAAAGGAGATTGCCTCCACGAATGAAACAGACTGACAGCAGACTACTCATTAGCAACAGGAAATGCTAGAATACAAGAGAATACCACTTTTAAAATGCTTAGGAAGAGCAAAGGTCATTGATTTTTTTTAAGACTTTTTTTTTAGAGCAGTATTAGGTTCACAGCAAAATTGAGAGGAATTACAGGAATTCCCCATATGCACTCTGCCAGCCTACATGTATAGTCTCCCCATTATCAAGATCACTCACTGGAATTTTTTTTAAACCAATGAACCTACATTAATACATATCCTCACTCAAAGTCCATAGTTTACCTCAGGGTTCACTGTTGGGGTTCTACATTCCATGGGTTTTGGACAAATATATAACCACATGTATCCATTATAGTATCAGAGTATATTCACTGCCTTCAAAAACCTCTACTCTGCGCATTCATCCCTGTCCAACCTCTGGTAACCACTCATCTTTTTGTGGTTTCCGTATTTTTTCCTTTTCCACATCATCATGTAGTTGCAATTATGAAGTATGTGGCCTTTTCAGATTTACCTCCTTCACTTATTAATATGAATTTAGGATACTTCAATATATTTTTAGCTGTAAGAAACATTGCAAAGACAAATAGAAAAACCCTCATTGGAGCAAAGTGTTCTCAATGGAGTCTAAAAATTCCAAGTTCGGCTAATTTACAGAAAAATAAGCCACTGAGGAAAAGTCAGCCAAACAAGAATTGACATATGTCATCTTCAGCTATTGGAAATTTAAGTTTTTGGGATACTGAATATGAAAAATATTTATGAAATTTTTTCTTCATGTTTTTATTTTTGAGAGACAGAGTGTGAGCAGGGAAGGGGCAAAGAAAAGAGGGAGACAGAATCTGAAGCAAGCTCTGTGCTGACAGCAGAGAGCCCAATGCAGGGCTCGAACTCACAAATCGAACCATGATCTCACGGTGTGAACTGAAGTCAGATGCTCAACCAACCAAGCCACCCAGGTGACCTGCTTTATGAAACTTGACAGAGTAATAAAAAACTAAGCAGACATTAAAAATGTCTAAGCAGACTTGCAAAGTAACATCTTTTAGAAATCATAAATTGAACTTTTCAAAGGAAAAAAATGTGGAGCAATTATCACATTATAGATGAAGGGAGAATGGTTGAACCACAGATCTAGTGATTTGAGTGGGTAAAAGAATCAAGTAACAAGGTCTGGTATAAATAGGAACTGTGGCAGAAATAAAGAGAACAAGGACAAGAGGACAATTGGCCATTTCATCTGCAACAGTGAAAGAATGAAGTCCTTTTTCTAAGTATATTTTTGAGAGGGAAAGAGCACACACACATATATGGGGGGAGCAGAGAGAGGAAGCAAGAGAATCTCAAGCCGGTTCCACACTGTCAGCTCAGGGCCGACATGGGGCTAGATCTCACCACTTTGAGATCATGACCTGAGCCAAAATCAAGAGTTGGATGCTTAACCAACTGAGCCACCCAGGAACCCCAACAAAGCCATTTTCAAAATGGACAAAAGAATAATCAATCTAGAATGGTGTGTCCTACAAACTTGTCTTCCAAGAAGGAGAACAAAGTAACTCCAATTTCATATAAACAAAAACTTAAGGAGATCTGTACCAACATACTAGAATATAGAAACTGTACTTTGGGAAATGAGTAGTTTAGGAAAAATAATCTCAGCCTATTAAAAGAGAAATTTATCAGATTGTATAGAGAGACATACAAAACTTGACTCTGTACCATTCACAAGAGACCCCAATAAAATATAAGATACAATGGAGAAAAAAATATGAAAAAGGACATTAGGAAACTTTGGGGAATCAATGAATATGCTTATTGTCTTGATTGCAGGGATGGTTTCATAGTATTTATGTATGTCAAACCAACCAAATTACATACTTTAAATATGTGTGGTTTATTGAATGTCAGTTATACTTCAGTAAAGATGTTTAAGAGAAAATACAATAGGAAATGATACGTCAAGCAACTATTAACAGCAATGATGAAAATAGCTCTTGGCAAAATTACATGAGACAAAAATGACTTTAAGGCAAAAATTATGAGTGATAAGACCAACTATACTAAATGTTTGATTCCTGTTAAACAGTGTATGTCTAACTTATAAATGTATATTGATTTAAAAATATAATGCTGTATGCACAAATAATCTCAGTATCTTTTATACCTCAAAATATAAAGATATATTGACAAATCCCCCATTATAGTGGAATCTTTCAATATATCACTCTAAATTGACATCTTAAGTAGACACAAAATTGATGAGGATTAATAAGGTTGATTTCATGAATATATGTAGACCTCTACAGAGAAACAAAAACATACTTTGCAAACACACTGAACACCCTTTACTAAAACTGACTATAGTGCTCAAGAGAAACCTTTTTACTGATCTTTAACCTACAAAACATATTCTCTAATCACAATTAAGTTAGAAATTCATACCAAAATAAAGACAGACCACTTTAAGTTTTATCAACACAATTCTAAGTAGCTAATGAATCCACAAATCATAATGGAAAGCATACATAAAACAGGAGTTAAAATTATACAAAGTTTTTCAAGCGTACAATATAGTGTTTCAACACTTCCATTAAACACCCAGAGCACATCACAAGTGCCCTCCCCTTCTTTGCTATCACCTATTTACCTCATCCCTCACCCACCTCCCCTCTGGTCATCATCAGTTTGTTCTCTATAGTTAGGACTCTATCTTGGTTTGCCCCTTTTTCCCCCTCCCTTTGCTCATTTGTTTTGTTTCTTAAATAGCACGCATGAGTGAAATCATGGCATTTGTCTTTCTGTGACTTATTTTACTCTGCATAATACTGTCTAGCTCCATCATTGCAAATGGCAAGATTTCATTTTTTCTCATGGCTGAGTAATATTCCAGTGTGTGTGTGTGTGTGTGTGTGTGTGCGCGCGCGCGCGCACGTACACACCACATATTCCTTATCCACACCTCAGTTGATGGACACTTTGGCTGTTTCCATAATTTGGCTAGTGCAGGTAATGCTGCTATAAGCAGTGTTAACTGAAATTTGAATAAAAACCTTAAGAAATTAAAGAATACTGGAATAAAATTTTAAAAAATAAACCTATACAAAGTTTTTGGAATACAGTGAGAACCATGTTGTAGGGAATGTGTATCCCTAAATGGTCATATCAATAACTTCAGTTTAAATTTCAGAAAAAATCCTAAGACAATAAAGAAAAAGCAGAACCCTGTGAACTACACCCCAAAATTTAGTATTGCAAAAGCTAATTACTTCTTTGAAACAATAAAATAGTTAATTCTCCAAAAAGAGTAGTTAAGGAAACTGTAAAGCATAAAAACTTAAAGTACTAGGACTACAGATGGTAGAAATTTTAGAAGTCACTAAGAGTGAAAGAAATACTTTGGCAATAAATCTGAGAAAAGAATATCTAAGATTTGCTGCAGTTATATTCCCAAATCAAACTGAAAAAATAGAACAGTGTGTTTTCTTAAAAAAGAAAAAAAAAAGTGCTTTCTATCAGTAGTTAAAAACAATCAGAAGTACCAAAATAAAAACTGGATGATTTTACAGGTGAGTATTAATATATAAAAAATATGTTAAAAACTCATGCAAATTTCAAAGAATAGAAAAATGAGACTTTCCCCAATTCACTTTATGAGAATATAATCTTTAAAATATTTGAGAGAGAGAGAGGACATACGTGTGCGAGTGCACACAGCGGGCAAAGAGCATAAAGAGGGGAAGACACAGAATCTAAAGCAGGCTCCAGGCTGAGCTGTCAGCACAGAGCCTGACGTGGGACTTGAACTTGACAACCATGAGATCATAACCTGAGCCCAAGTTAGATGCTTAATCAACTGAGCTGCCCAAGCACCCTAAGAATACCAAATGTTAACAAAGATGCGAATTAACTGGAATTATATGCTCCTTGAAGGAATATAATTGATATAGTCCTATGACCCAGCAATTCCCTCAGTATATATTCTTGAAAGATGTTCTCACATATACACAAGAATACAGAGAAGATAGATTTATAACCGCACTGTTTACAATTAAAAAAATGGAAACCTGTGCATCAGAAAAATTGATAAATTCATCCAAGATACTATCCAGATTAAAATGAAGGGAGCCAAACAAAACATTATAAATATTGTACATATGTTCAAAGAAAACAAATGCATTATGGAAGTACAGGATTTTCTGAAGGCAAATAGTATATAAATAACATACATATAAATACTTAAGTAGATGGGGTATACAGACATCTAGATATATACATATTTCACTTTTTTAATTTTTAATTTACATCCAAGTTAGCATATAGTGCAACAATGATTTCAGGAGTAGATTCCTTAATGCCTCTTACCCATTTAGCCCATCCCCCCTTCCCCAGCCCCTCCAGAAACCCTCTGTGTGTTCTCCATATTTAAGAGTCTCTTATGTTTTGTCCCCCTCCCTGTTTTTGTATTTTTGTTTCCCTTATGTTAATCTGTTTTGTCTCTTCAAGTCCTCATGAGTGAAGTCATACATATTTCACATTCTATTTGTATTTTATTTAAGTATATCTATGTATGCACATATAAACATACTAGTGCAAGTACTGAGAAATAGGAGGAAAATATGAACAAATTCAGGACAATGCCACACAGGGAGAAGAGGAGAGAAGCAGTAAGAAGTGGACACAAGAAGACTTCAGCTCTATTGGCAATTTTATTTTTACATCAGCATGGGTAAATGTTCTGATGAATCTTTATGTTGGTGTGCCTTGATATTTTGCAAATTTTTAGATAAAATTGAAACATGACAAATACTTGCCAAATTCTAAACCGAAGGCCCATATCAGGAAAAAGAACATCTTTTGGCAAACCCATTCGTAGTATAAAGTGAGTCATTTTCCGTTTAAGTCAGACATTATTTAGAAACCCTGAATACATATGTACTTAATAGTTTATCTCCAAAATTCACAGAGCAAAAACTGGGGGAACTTGTAAGAGAAATTGATAACTCTTCTGATCATCAAGTTTTACACCCCTCTTTCAATGGATAGATCAGAAGACAAAAGAATTTTTAAATAGAATTTTTGAATAGAATTAACAAGCATGTTCTAGTTACGCAAACTGTATACAATGTAGTATATATACATTGGCAAAAGTTACATAGAAAATGTAACCAAAAATATATCTACGTTAGGGTAAGAGTCGTTTCTAAAGTAGCTATAAATAACTCTATAACATCGACATAGAGAAAAGGATAAAACTTTACTAAAGGATTAAAAAAAATCATATATATAAAATGTTGAGAAGACACTAGAAGGATGGAAATTTTCTTAAAATTTTCACATTCAATAATCCAATATCAATATATCAGCTGTAATTTTCATGAACCTTGATAGGTTCATTCTAAAATTCACTGAGGAAATACAAGGTCCCAAATACCAAGGCCTATATTGACGCACAAGAATGAGGAGAGTTGACTTGCAACACCAGGGTTAACCACTGGTTCAGGAATAGACAAGGGGACCAATGCAACTGAACAGAGAACTGCCAAAGGCTCACAGCAATATAGATAGAATTTGCTATATGAAAGCACTGACATAAGCCAGTGGGTGAAGGGTGGCATATCCTACAATGCTGAGACAACATACATACAGGGTAAGGATGATGCAGTTTAGTAATTTACCATACTTAAAATCTGGAGCGAGTCAAGGCATAAAGCTTTAAAAGTTCTCTTTCCACATGTGTACATAAATATGGAATATTTTTACTGTCTGTCAGTAAAATGAAGGACTTAAGACACAAAAAGCATAAAGAGGTAAAAATATAAAAATAGTTTAATATTTTTAAAATCTTATTTGTAAGTCCCATGTACAAAGTTCAAAAATAAGCTACAGATTGGGGAAAGATATCAGCAATGCATAAAACACACACACACACATACACACACACACACACACACACACACACACACACACACACACAGATTAATGCTATCAAGAACAGAAGTACCATAGCAAAATGGAAAATAATTCAATTATCAAAGATTAACATACAATTCATTGACAAAGAAACTCAGGTTACTAAAACATGACAGATCTGTCTTGTTGGGTAGATTTTTAAAAAAATATTAGAAAACATTTCACAATTTATCAAATTGGCAATAATCTGACAATATTAAGTATAAATTTATAAAAATAGGAACTTATGATTTAATGGGAGAGTGTAAATTCTTACTACCTTAAAAGCAATTTTTCATCAAGTTAAATGTTCATTTCAATTGAATTTGATGTAGAGTTACTCATCCCAGAAAATATTCATACAGGTCCTATAAGTGGTCATGCTTACATGATCACAGTTCTTTTTAACAGGGGAAAGATTACCAACAACCTCAAGAGTCACTAATAGGAGCATGGATTGTTAGTGTAATGATACAACTAAATACTATATAAGAGGTGAAAGGAATATAGGAAACCTACACATCGATTGACAGAACTCTAAAAAGTAAGGTTGAATGAGAAGTTACAGTAAGGGCAGTTAAAGATATATATAAAAACTATTCTATGGACACATTATTGGAGTACGGTATGAAGACTGAGCAAGATGAAGAGACTAACACAGTAGTGATTTCCACCATGCAGTCACCGCATCAAGGAGGTATGAGAGATCAATAAGGACCAGCTCCAACCAAATCTTCAGTCTTTCATCAACTGTAAAAACTTGAACACATGTAGCAATGTTAGCATTTATTAATCCTGAATGTATATATGGCCATCTATCGTAGGACATATGTTGCATGGGTGTAAGATACTATCTGAATACTACTATATGAATGAATAAAGGCTATAAAAATATTAAAAATTTGGCATACAGAGTGTCTGGGTGGCTCCATCGGCCAAGCGTCCATCTGCAGCTCAGGTCATAATCTCACAGTTCGTGGTTTCAAGCCCCGTGTTGGGCTCTGTGCTGACAGCTCAGAGCCTGGAGCTTGCTTCAGATTCTGTGTGTGTCTGTCTGTCTGTCTCTCAAAAATAAACAATTTTTAATTTGACATGCACTACAGGGATAAATCAAGTAAGGAGATTAATAATTCATTATCTAGTGTTACTTTTTTCTGATTGTAAGGAACGTATATTGGGATTGAATCAAGTATGGTCAGGGATTAAAGTGGTATCAGAACACTGAATTCTGACCTCAAAAACAATATTAATGTAACAAACTTTGGGGTGCCTGGGTGGCTCAGCTGGTTAAGTGTCCGACTTCGGCTCACATCACGATCTCACAGCTAGTGAGTTTGAGACCCGCATCCAGCTCTTCGTTGACAGCTCAGCACCTGGAGCCTGCCTCGAATTCTTTGTCTCCCCCCACACCCCCACGACCCCGCCTCTGCCCGTCACCCACTTGCACTCTGTCTCTTACTCAAAATAAACATTAAAAAATTAAAAAAAAAAACTTAACCAAGATCTGCTCTGTGGCCCAGAACTGATTTTTTAAAAGTTTACTATCACCTACTAGAGTTAAAAATGCACAGGGGTCAAAACCTTACAAAATATCAAAGAGACAGTCATATAAAATAAAACTGAGCCACTATCTTCTACCAAACACACACACACACACACACACACACACACACACACACTCAAAAAGGATGAAAAATTTGAACATGAAGGCCTGAAAAACCATAAACCATTTCCTAGAAGAAAACAGAGGGGTAAGCTCCTTAAGTTTGAGCAAAGATTTTTTGGATTTGACAACAAAACCCAAGACAAAAAAATGAATGAGTGGGATTACATCAAACTAAAAAGCTTCTGCACAGTCAAGGCAACATACAGAGCCCAAGAAAATACTTACAAGTCATTTGATAAGGGGTTAATACGTAACATATAAAGAACTCACACAAAATAGCAAAAAAAGACAAATGGTCCAATTAAAAATCAGCCAAAAGAACTCAATAGACATCTTTCCCAAGACACAAAGATGGCCAAAAAGTATGTGAAAAGATGTTAAACATCACTAATCAGGGAAATGCACATCAAAACCACAAGATACAATCTCACACCCAGTAGAAGAGCTGTTCTCAAAAGGACAAGCAATGACAACTATTGAGGAGGATGGAGAGAAAAGGGAGCCCTTGTGAACTGTTGGTGGGGACATACATTTGTGCAGCCTAAGCAAAATCAGTTTGAAACACTGAAAAACAGTTCCTCAAAAGGTTAAAAATAGAGCCACCATATATTCCCGTAGTTCCACTTGTGGGTACTTCTCTCAAGGAAACAAAAATCATGATCTCAAAAAATCTGTACTCCCAGGTTCCCAACAGCCTTACCTGTGAATGCCAAGGTCTGGAAACCACCTAAGTATTTTCAACAGATAAATGGATAACAAAAGTGTGACTATACATACACATAGGAATTGTATACAACTATAAAACAATCCTGCCTTTCCAACAACATGAAGGTATTATGCTAAGTCAAAATAAGTTTGATAGATGAAGACAAATACTGTAGGATCTCACTTGCATGTGAAATTGGAAAACAAAAACAACATTCTAGACACCAAACAGATTGGTGGTTGCCAGAAACAGGGGGTGGAAGGATTAAGGTAATGGGTGAAGAATTTCAAAAGGTACAAGCTTCCACCTGTGATATTAATAAGTTCTGGGATGTAATGTACAGCAGGGGACTATAGTTAACAATGTTTTGTGTATTTTTATGTTGCACACCTTAAATACAATGTTATATGCCAACTCTATTTCCATAAAACTGGGGAAAATATAAAAACAATAAAATATACAACGTTCTGCCTCCAAGACCATCAGTCACCAGCCTGCCAACCGAAGTGCTTTTGCATGAAACTCTTCATAGCAGTAGAGACATCAGCAGAGGTTTCCTGGAACAATACTAGCATTATAGTTGTCTAATATTTGCTACTATTTAAAATTAGGAAATCTCATACCACAAAAATGCTAAGTAGATCTAGAAAGATTCAGAATTATATTGACAAAACAGCATCTATAGAAGCAAATGTCATTGGTTAATTCCTGACTTCATTTTAATGATCATTTGATATAGTAAGCGCTCCCTCCATGAAATTTTTAGTCATTTGAATCTTAGAGCCCCACTTTGTCTTCTTTTGTTGCTTCCTTCCTACTTCCTAATCTCTAGATGTTGAAGTGCCGCAAGGACAACTGCCAAGTTCATATGCCTTACTGAATCTCTCCATTGATTTTCAGACCCATATATTCAGCTGCCTATCCCTTATTTCCACTTGGTTATCTAGGTCATGCACCCAAGTGAACTTAAGATTTTCTGCCTCCACATCAAGATGCTCTTTCTACAACTCTTCTCATCTCATTCGATAGCAACTTCATTCTCCCAGTTGCTCTTATCAAAAAGCCCGAATGACTCCTTGACTTCTCTTCCTCCTCCCACATCCAGCAGCAAACAACTTGACATCCACAGTGTATTAAGAATCTGACCACTTCTCACCACCTTGATTGCTACTGTATTTGTTACCACCACCACCACCCTCTTCTGGGAACTATCATGACATCCTGGTCACATAAGGTCATTATTCTCTTCAGAATTCCCATTAGTTCCTTCTTTGTCAGAAAAAGTTCAAGGATTTTGACTGGTCTCCAAGGCCAATTTGTAACTTGATCCCCCCCCCCTCCCTTTCCTTGAGTGTCACCTGCCTAAGGCCTTTGTACATGCTGTTTTGTCTAAAATGCTCCACTTCCTGGATTGAAGCCATCACTTCCAGGGACTTTGAGAAATCTTTCTTAATCCTCCCTAAAATGGCAAGTATTTAACCATTTTCTGTGTTTTTTCCTCTCCTCCAGCAAAATTATTTCTCAATAATTAGTAATTGGATAATAAAAAGTAATGGTCTTTCCCCCAATGGCCAGTGTCTAGAGAAGCTCCCAATAGGTAGCAGACACTGAATATTTGTTGAATGAATAAAATGCCATGAATACTTGATATCCATATCAGTTTTCCTTTAATCATTTTTGTTTTGCTTTTTCGATTTTGCTTTTTCACTTTTCATATAATGATCTTCAGTGAGATTTTACATGCTCAAATGTTATATTCGCTATGCTTTTGCACTCCTAGATATATATAGCCAATATGAAAAGCAATATACTCTATTCAAAGATTTTGAAACCTAAAAAGACATACCAAAGACACTATGTAGTAGTGTTTTAACATAGTACAAAATGATTAGTGAATGCATGGCTTTATACCTGGATTTTATATACCTAGATATAAATGTATATTACAATTCAAATTCTTTATAGGTAAGAGTTAAATATTCATACATTTTTTTTCTCTTGGACCTCTCTAATATTTAAGAATTCTCCATTAGGGAAAAACCCAACCTGGAAGAATACCTAGAAAGAAGTCCCATGACCTACTTTTGCAAGTGGTACTACATAGGTACCCTGTAGTCTGTTGTGAATAACAGTCATGCAAAACCAGTCTGGATGACACAGCAGATTCTTACCAGAAAATACTGGGACATAGGGTTGGGAAGGCAGGTCTGACCTAATTTATGAAGGATGTTGAATCCTAGGCTTTTCTTATTCTCTGGACCCTATTGTATGAACAGGGAGAATCAGTGTCCACGAATTGTTGAAATGATTTGTACATATTATGTAATGGACCTCAGTACAAGGCCACATAGGTTATACAGTGCACAACTCCATGCATTTCCAGTTATATTGTAGTCCATGGTATATTCTTGAGCTGTATAATGTGGCCACCCTAATCAGGTAAGAGAAAATTTTGCAGATATCAATAAAGATACTTAATTTCAATAATCTAGGCACAAATTTGGAGTGGTTTTTTTGGGGGGAGGTGGTATGGAACAGGAAGCTGAGTTAGGCTACTATTGCAATTGTTTGCAAAGAACCTAAGGGTCAGGTTAGAGTCTAGCAGTAAGAATAAAAAGGAAGAAATAGATGACAAAGCCATGAATCAGGAAGCAGAAAAACTGATGACTCAGACACAGGGAGGAAGAGGAAAACAACAATAGTGTCTAATACAGGTGACTTTGAGAATGCCTCACAGGAAGAGCTAGCATGATGAACAATGTTAAAAGGCAAGGAGAGAAATTTCATGCTTGATATATTGCATTTGGGGCAGAAATAGAACTGGCGGATACCTCTTCTGATTCCCAAAGATTTTTCCCCATTGGTTTATCATCTTCCATGAAAAAAATTCTCATTTTCATTTTACTTTACACTTCTCTAAATCACCTCTTATGCTTAACATTTTGGTCAATTCAAAAAGATAATCATCATATGAAGTAATTTTACATTTTCTCCCCCCATGCATTAATTTTAAACGCTTAAGATCAAAACCATGTATATTTGAGGAGGGGGTAATCTATTGCCCTCAATGAACTTACCTTGAGAGTCACTGTGCTGGAAACCTCAAGTTTTATTTATCTATAGCCCTATAATTAGGTATTGTCTCTGTTTTACAGGTGAGGATTATCTAAGAGAAGTGAATCAGATTCCCAAGTCTCCCTGGGTAGACAAGTTATGGGTTCAGTTTCAAGTCTAGATCTAACTATAAAGGCCTTCCTTGTCCACTCGCAGATAGTATCTCAACATGGATAGTTCTAAAGGTGTTGAGAGGCTGAAAGAAAAAAGTAGAGGCAATACTAATTTTTCAACTTTATTATCCTTGTTGTCAATGTTGTAGGATAAATTTGAACTGGGGAGTACTAACTGAAGCATGTAAGGTGATAAAATGATACTTCATTGGGTCTTGCATGCAGGGAAGCTTATCCACAATCTCCAAGTATCATTGAAGTATTCACTAGTTAAGATCACTGTTTGAGTACCATCTGTTCTAGTCGTTTAAGTTACCTCAAGTATTATACAAATTGGGTTTCCTCTAAAGCAAAACCAAGGTAAAATATCTGGACTAACTAGTCTAAGTGTAAGAGGCTTCATAATAAGTAGGCCAACTAGACTAGATGACATTCTCCATGTTGGCGAACTGATAAAACTCCTTTGTAATGGAGACATGAGGTATTTGAGTAGTGACCACAGTTCGAGTTCAATACTAACCAATATTGCAAGAAGACAGCGAGAGACACACACACACACACACACACACACACACACACACACACACACACACCCCAGAGACTAATCCTGCCCCAAGACAATGAAGAAATTGGTATGAAATGTCTAAAGGGTCTAGGTGGGCAATAATCTACAAGGTTTATGTATAATTTTAGTTAAATGCATTCACACTTCAATTTCAAATTCATCAGTAGAGCACCATTGGATGTGAGGCTCCATGTTAGGGTCCAAAAGACAACGAAGAGGAACAGAACAGGACCCTAACCCTAAGAAACTTCTTGCCACCTAGTAAAACCAAAAAGAATCTTGTCCTCCTTGTCAAATCACATGCAGATCTATAAACCTTGCCGTAGGAAAACTTGAAAAAAGTAACAGAATGACAGTACATATAGCAATAAATAGCCTAGGAAAGCAAAGGTTACATATATCATGTAGGCTTTTAATAGTGCCATTTTCTTTTTTTAATGTCATAATAAAACTTTCAAGGAAAAAAGTAGAAACTATTACTTCTGGGTTGGGGGAGCATAGAGATTTCGGGTTATGGGTTTTCATACACCAACCTGTCAACAGGTAAGGATGTAAAGCCAATAAAAGGTTATTGCAATCTCAAGTGACAAGCAAAAGGTGCTTCATGCCATGCTGTATCCTTAAAACTCACTGAAGTCCTCAGAACCCCAAGCCACCGAAGCTCCAAGACTAGAACACTAAAGCCCCTGGGAGGAAGTATCTAAAACCACATCTTAATCAGATACAGAAAATACACTGGGTTTGAACATCTCCAAAATATAAAGTGATTTCTGTGGCAAAGGAGTACACAAGAAAAGCACCTCTGATTAGAAAGGGGGCTCTGGAACTAAGGAGTGGAAAGGCCAATGTGGGATCTCCCATAAAAAAGGAAACCTGACTTTTTGTTAATATTTTAAATATTTCCTATCACATCCTTTCGATTCTCCTCTGCTTTCGTATTTCTCTACCTCCTTTTCCAGTTCTTCTTTTCTACTATAAACAGCTACAGAAATGAGTAGATTTCAGAAAACAAGGATCACAAGAACCCAAAGCATATAAGCATATGTTAGTTGACTTAATAAGGTCTTCACAGATGTTCCCCTTTCTTTGGGGAATTCTCTATTACAGCTTGACAA
>NC_064810.1:108302200-108369480 GCF_023721935.1 Panthera uncia | reverse complement strand
GGGGAGGGGCAGAGAGAGAGGGAGACACAGAATCGGAAACAGGCTCCAGGCTCCGAGCCATCAGCCCAGAGCCTGACGCGGGGCTCGAACTCACAGACCGCGAGATCGTGACCTGGCTGAAGTCGGACGCTTAACCGACTGCGCCACCCAGGCGCCCCTGAACATTCAACTCTTGATTTCAGCTCAGGTCATGATCCCAGCAGGTGCTCTACGTTGCCCTCTGCATTGGGCATGGAAGCTGCTTAAGTTTCCTTCTTTCACCCTCCCTTCCTCCTCCCCCTCCCCATTCTCCCCTCTTCCCCTCCCATTCCCTCCCTCCCCTCTCTTCCTTCTTTTTCTCTCCCTCCCTCCCCCCCCCTTCCCTCTTCCCCTATCCCCCTCTCATGTGCATGCTCTCCAAATAAAAAACACTAAATTTTAAGTATTTTGATGATCATTCTTTAATTGAAGTATCTAACTGTATATAAAAACCATCAGTGACTGAATAGTGCCAAGTGCTTTGAGAGTCAGCTGGAAATATCTAGTAAGACAGGAGGCAACACCCTGAAGGTTCAACACAAATCCACATCACATGGTCACATAAGGATGACTGTCCTCTTTGGTTCTGGCATCCTATCCAGCTGACTAAATCTCGGCCTATCTTCTTCCTTCATATAACCCAGCTTCTCAAGCACCATTACTTATAGTGAGGAATCTCTCCTATCTGCAGCGCAAAACCCACACCTCCCATGGCACACTTTATGGCAATCACTTTTCACCTTTCACCTCATGCCCTATATACTAGATCTCTTAATTTTGTGATTAAATATAGCCGGTCAAGTGATCAGGTATCCCAAAATAAATAAATATGTAATTCAGTGACTGGGTGGGAATTTTATAGCAGATGTTAAAAAGGTTAAACTAATTGTCCCTGTCTTTATAAACCTTCATGTTTCAGTTTTTGCATCTACTTGGAAAAGTTAAAGAAGAAGTTTTACTATACGAGGAATGTTGATTCCTTTTTTAAAAATTTCTGATATTAGGAGTTTCATCTGACAGAAATGCTCCTTCATCTGTGACTTTTAAGCTAAGAATTTCTTTTGAGAAACACAGGCAATAATTATAGGACATAAAAGAAAAAAGAATGTTTCACAATGTTTTCCAACTGTATGAACTGCCATTGAAACCTCTATAGAAGTTTCTCTGTTCCTACGGCTAATTTTTGTGTAGGAAATTTTAATAGCAGTCAGATAACACCACACGAAGATTTACCCCAGTCAGTGCAGACGTGACCCAAATGTACTATTGAACACGTTGCATTCAAAGGATGAGGAGGCAAGAATTCAACGGTTTTAGTATTCATAAGGCTTTCCATCTATCACATTCCTTTCCAAGGCTAAGCTCTGTCATATGCCCCCTTCAGTTTTATGTAATTGAAAACAGTTTACATTTTTCTCCCTCCGGCAACAATCTTGATGCCCTTCCACTCCTTCTCATTCTCCCAAGACAGAATTATATCTCAAATCTTTATCAACCAAACCTCTTTATTCTCTGCCTTTGGGCTTTTACAAGTATAAAGCCAATGGGCGGTGGGGGGCTATTTCTGGAAACGTGGCACTTGTGCCCTTCCAACATAAGCCAGTTATTATAGCACACAATTTTGGAGGAACAGATCATTTAATGCATCTATGTTTACATGATCTTTCAGCATTAAGTACGTACTTGTCTCATTCTGATTGCTAACGGGAATGTCTGCTGTTATTAGTTATAGTGCCGGTAATAATTATATAGGCTACACAAATACTTCTGCTCATATTAGCCCAATCTAGTGTTAATAGAACTCACTTTAAGCTTTTGCTGTAACAGTTTTTAATGTTTTTAAATTGTTTCAGAAGAAAAATTGGCTGGGATTTCTTTTCCCTCCATCTCCCCAGGGGGAGAGAAGAGAGGAGGGGTGGAAAAAAAAAAAAAAAGCAGCAGCATTAGTGAAATAATGAATCACACTGGAACTGCCTTGGCCTAATTGTAACATGTAATTACAGGTTGCTATACAATTAGAACCGTTTTGTTTTAATAATGCTTCCACGTGCCCAAGTACCTAATGCTTCTCTTGAGGTTACATAAAAGTGTAGTATTTCTTCCTTTCTTTCAAGAACCACTACTATTAAGAAATGGGGGGGGGGGGACACCTGGGTGGCTCAGTTGGTAAAGCCTCTGACTTCAGCCCAGATCATGATCTCATGGTTCATGAGTTCCAGCCCCACACTGGGCTCTGTGCTGACAGCTCAGAGACTGGAGCCTGCTTTGGAGTCTGTCACCTTCTCTCTCTGCCCCTCTCCAGCTCATTCTTTCTCTTTTGCTCGCTCCCTCTCCTCCTCTCTTCCTCTCTCTCTCTCTCTCTCTCTCTCTCAAAAATAAACATAAAAAATTAAAAAATGGGGAGGAAAATCCTTAAAATAAAAGCAGTGATGGCTGTATCACGATCACAGGGCAAACACTGAGGAGTCTCTTGTTTTCCCTACACTGGACTTTAGACACACCAACACCTGCTTCTGAGAGTCCAGTCTTCTGTTTTAAATCAAGATAAGTAATGAGCCAAGGCAGAGTTTCTGCTCTGAGAAACTACTAATTCTCAGCAGGGCAAACTGCTGTCCTAGGAACTGACAGCATGGCAGTTGGCTGGTGGGCATGCCCATCTCCTGGGACTCTATTTTTAGCAAAGAATATCAAAACTAAGCAAGTCTAAAGGAGCACTATGCATTGTTGTAATTAAACTCACAGCTATTTAGTGTTGGAGTTGATGTAAAACAATTTACCTCCAAGCACCATTATTAACTACTGCAAGACTATTATCAACCTTTCCTAATATTCTTCCATCTTTTACTTTATCCAGATCGACTTTGTCACTTTTAACAAATTCTTGAATGAAAGCAAAAACACAAAATGGTTATTTAAAAATCAAACTACCTTCGATGGGGCTCAAGTTTTTGTCATGGGGTAGAGTATTCAAAAAAGGTAATTGTGAGGTGCCTGGGTGGCTCATTTGGTTAAGCATCCGACCTCCACTCAGGTCATGATCTCATGGTTTTGGGAGTTTGTCAATCTCTGTGCTGACATCCTGGAGGCTGCTTCAGATTCTGTGTCTCCCTTTCTCTGCCTCTCCCCCTGTCTCTCAAGGGTAGGTAAATGTTAAAAGATTTTTTAAAAAAAAGTAATTGTTACATCTTTTTAATATATAATTTGGTTATGTGTCTTTGTAACTTGAAAGTCAAAGACGAAAAGCGTGACCGGTTAGGATATTCCATTTTTAGGTGTTGTGCCTTCCTGTAAACAGTTTCACTTAACAGTGTAGACAGAGATATGGCATATACAATGATGATTTAAAAAAAAAAAATTTCCAATTATCAACCTTGTAACAGATGAGGGTTGGGATCAAGTCAAACTATGGTAAAGAAACTAAAACTCAAATATTTGACTTTGAAAGTAGCAAACACACAATTTCTAGAGATGTTAACTTACAGCTCTTTTTATATAATTTAATTTTTGATATTTGAATTAAATAGAATGTGATCACATTCAGAGCATTATTCTCCTTCAATCTTGCCTTTTTTGAATTTGTGAGGAAGCCTTTTTCTTTCCAGGATATTGACATTTTCCAGCCAATTGATTTAATTTAACCCTCCTTCCCGTTAAACCTAAGGTCCATACAGAACCCTGTGTACACATTGTGGGTCACCAGCAATCCCTAGTAAGTAGATACTATCAGCATGGATAATGGAAGGTTCTAAAAAGTGTGAGGCAATGATAGACTATTCAAAGTTATCAGCTACTGACACTGTGATTAGCCACACCAGTTAAGGTCCTAGCCTCAAAACGGTTATTCAAAATCCATAAGTGAAGATGCTTTTGGTTATAGATAGATGATTAACTACTCTTTGTTATGGACACACACACAAACACAGTGGGGGGGGGGGACGTGCACATCTGCTTTAAGTATCTTGATAAACTTCTCAGAATCTTTGGTCATAACTGACAAAAGGCCATGTATACTGACTAGGCAGAGTTTTACAAAGGCCAGCCAAATTAGGAAAGCAGAGCTGATGACCTGCTGTGATAAGAACCTTAGAAAATTCATTAAATACCTATAGTCATACTGGACTCCCAAGAAGTTGTACTTGCAGATACCACAGACCTTGGTGATACCAACAGAGTGATAAAGGACAGTACTATGGTCTGGAAGATCTTGAAAAGCTAGACTAAGGCTAGAACCCTCAAGATTATATTCAGTAGAATTAACTATGGTAGTTTGGACACATGCATTTATTTCCATGTTCTTCCAAAACTCCATGGTAACAACATATAAGAATTTTTAAAATATATAGATCTGCAAGGTCAAACAGAACGGGGAGACAAGATCACAACAGGTGAGAAATGGGAACACAGTTCTGGCAACAGGAACAACAACTAAGTGAGGCTGTGAACAAATCAAACCAGTAAGATTAATTCAGATTACACAATTCCCTCCATCCCCCTACCCAAAGGATGTGAATTACCAGTTTAAAAAAAGAAAACAATTTTTAAGTGACTTTCAAAATTATTTAAGTATCAAGGATAACTGAAAGATCTTAGGAGTTTCTATAATAGATCAAAGAAAAAAAAGTCACATGCAATATAGTAAGTTTAAGAATAACATCAGAGTTCTTAAATATGGAACTTAGAAGAAAATGGGGCAATGCCTTCAGAACTCTGAAGGTCATGTTTCCAATATAGAATTCTGTATCTAGACAAAAGATCAATTAGGAGAATTACTCCAGACACAGTATGTCAAAATTTATCTTCCTTTTTAGGAAGGAGCTAGAGGATAGATCAAAATAATAGAGCCAAGTAAAAGTAGATTCAGGAAACCTGAAATCTAACCAGAGAGATGAGGGAACTCACAGGATGATGGTAGACAGAGATTTCTAGTGGACAGGAGGTCTACAGATCAATCAATCCTCATTGGAAGACAGAAACAGACAACTTTAGAATAAGAAAGAACACACAAGATTACTTGGTGTCTGAATCTTGTAGAACCAAATTTTTAGTACTAATAGAAAATTAAGATTTGAGTATAGGTAAGAAGAAAGCTAAACCACCAACCAAAATCAGAAGTATTAATTCTAGGGGATAAAAAGAAAACTGGACAAAGAATTACCACAGCAATCAGAGCCATGGGTTGGCCATGAATAATATTTAAAAATCCATAATAATGTACATTAAGTATGGATTTCAAAAAATAAAAGTGGTTTTCCCATGGAATGAACCTGGAAAGTCATGCTTCTTTTCCCCAACAGTGGCTGTGTTAGTCTTAAGTAGACTTGTTTGGAAAGGGTAACAGAAGTCATAGTCCCAGCAGCCATGGCTGAAGGAAGGGGATCAATAACCAAATGAGCAACCCAAAATGCCCTGGTGACCATGATCATTTTCTCTTCCTAGAAAGAGCCTCTTTAGCTGGCACTGGCCTCCCATCTCTTATGATAATAAGAAATCAAGATTAAGATCTGAGCAGAAGTCCAAACCCAAAACTGTTTGATTCAATTCATCTGTTGGAGGAGGGTATGTCAGAAAGGGAGGAGTGGGGAGGAAAGGAAATCAGACCATTACACTGATTTAAAAAGGCTGGATAGTATTATTTATATATCCAGTTATTTTCATTTATAGCCATACACTGAACCTGTTTCTCATTAGCTATATAACTTGAGATATTCTGAAATTATTTACTGAATTTAATGGGCCACTATTGGACTCTTTCACTATTTTGTTAGGCCCCATTATCCTTGACTTTAATGTTCCAATAGGGTTTTTTTGTTTTGTTTTTGGTTTTGTTTTGTTTTTAGAACAGGAAGTGATGTGTTTCTGGAATACTTTGAAACTGAAGAATCACTAAAAATGTAAGATTAAAAACAGGAAATAGATAGTTTGTAGTATGTTTTCCCACAAGTTTTATCATCAGAAGACCAAGCTCACCAAGTGGAAAACAGAACCCATACAGTATCTCGTTGCAGTAGATAGAGCTTCAGCGATCATAGTTGCAGAGAAGCCAGTGTGAAAAGAAGGTCATCAGTCTTAAGCTTTTCAGTTGGGCTTATGTCAACACCAATCATTACCAGCTAAATATGTTGATAAGAAAAATAAATTTGGGCTTTTCCTGTAGCCACTATGGAGGGATTGTATCTTCAGATAGGGGCATAGTAACCGATCTAAAACAGCTTATTATCCCTGGTTTCATCTCCCTGACTGTGGGTTGAGGAGACCTTCTCACGGAGTTTTTACAAGATGTAGAGCAAATTCTGTATTTAAAAATGTGACAAAACTTCTTGGTAAATAAGGTCTTACAGATAAGAATCCAATTTTACTGTTTTATTCCTTCAGAATAGGACTGATAGGACTGGTAAGGAGTTTCTATGTAACTTGGTGCTTGGGTGAGAAACCTAACCTTGTGACCACTAGAAACACAAAGGTGAGAGCTTCTTGGTCAACTCTGTAATATTACAATTATTCAGACACATGTTGCTTAATTGATTCAGAAAACTGGTACCAGAATTTTATGCCCGGACCTTATGTCTTGCATGTAAGTTTTCACAAGTAATGAAAATTACTTTTGAAAAGCCTCTGTGTTATTCTGATTTGCCTTTTTTAACAGGGAAAATTCTTTCTAGATATTGGAATTTAAATGTCAGATTTTAAAAGTCTGAGATATAGTTTATGTGCCATATAACTCACTCACCTAAAGTGTCAATTCAATGGTTTTAGTACATCACCAATCATCCCCACAATCTAGTTTTAGGACATTTTTTCCACCCTTAAAAAAGAAACCCCATACCCAGTAGCAGTCAAGAAGAGCAGACTTGGCAGTTTTCTTTATTCCCTTAAAAAAGGGTTTAAAGATTATTTAGTTGTTTAGACCTAGCTGCCTAATGCACTTTTAGGGTAGCCTGAGATTGCTCTCTGGTGTCTCAGTATCCTATAGAGTGTATTTGTCCATCATAAGGGTTCGGGGATTACCAGTCAGTGCTAATGATGATCAGTATCACCATGTTTAATATTTGCTTGGCACTCTTAACTGGTTCTTATACACTGACTCCTTTAATCATTCACGAATCCTATGAGGCAAATACTACTATTGTTTCCATTTTATAAATGGAGAAACAGACATGACATCAGCTGCTTAGAATATAGTTATTTTACTAGCCGAATCATTTGGTATTCTCTAGAACTGTTGGACTGCAAAGCTCTTTCCTCCAGTTCCTTCTACAAATCAGTCAGTATTCAAGAATTTACTCTACAAATACTGTTTGGGTTATTTGAAAATGAAGCTCCATGTTCACTGGCATTACCTCAACTATGAAAATTTTCACAAAATGAAGTTGGGCATCTAATTTGTACATGTAATTTATATACGTATTCCAGATATAGGCGATTTCCAAAGCTCTGCGCAAAGATCAGTTATTTGGACTCAAAAACACTTATCACAGAAATACTGTTTTCAGTAGTTGTAATGTCCTCTGGTTAGCCGACAAGTGCCCAAAATGCACTTGAAACTACAATCTTGTAACCATAGGGTTGTAGATGCATTAGGGTTTTAGGGTATTAGACGCCCTGTAGAGCAAAGTTTGCCTTGGGGGAGGGTCCTCAATGCCAATAAAAGCCCCCGCTGGTGGGGCTCTGCCACCTTCTGCTCCCTCTGAAGGGAGAGGAAGATGCACATGGTTTAGTTTGTGCATTTGAAGGATTCAATGGTAAATCAAGCCCATCTCTCCTTACTCTATCTCTGGAGTTAGAGGGGAAAAGGGACTCAGAGGTGGGGAGCATATCAAATGTGGCAATTCCAGCATTAAGACTGAGATTCATGTGGCAGCAAGGGGTGTAGCAGGGAGGTGGGGGCGGGGTACAGGGGGTCATGGGAAAGGCCCAGGTTGTAGACAGACATTTCTTTCTCCTTAAAGACAGTTTTTTTGTTTTTAAAATTTTTTTTTAATGTTTATTCATTTTTGAGACAGAGAGAGACAGAGCATGAATGGGAGAAGGTCAGATAGAGAGGGAGACACAGAATCCAAAACAGGCTCCAAGCTCCGAGCTGTCAGCACAGAGCCTGACGCGGGACTCGAACTCACGGACCATGAGATCATGACCTGAGCTGAAGTTGGCCGCTTAACCAACTGAGCCACCCAGGCGCCCCAAGACAGTTTTTAAATGTACTATACAACTTGGGTAAACAATGTGGAATTCTCTAAAAGACAAATAGTTTTTTGGATAAAGCATTTCAGGATTTTATTGAGAGAACCAGAGGGTTTCTGGAACAATGGTACTAAAATTTGAATGAAAACTACCTAGACATTCAGGAGCAAATTTAAAGGCAACTATATAAAGAGGTGGCTGCTAAGAGCATGGACTTTGGAGCCAGACCACCTAAATTCAAACCTCAGGTCTGCTACTTTGAAATATCCATACATATATACTAGTACTTTGTATATCCCTCTAGCAGGTAAAAAAACAAAACAAAAAAAAAACAAAAAACAAAAAACAAAAAACAAAAAAACAAAACAAAAAACAAAAAACGAAAAAAAACCCCAACTGTTTACGTGGTAAGCCATGAAGAGTACCAGTAGGAATGAACTTTCACCTTTATACACCAGAAGCTTCTGCATTATTTAAAACATTTTACAATAAACAGTTGTTAGGTTTTCAAGTAACAAAGGACATGTTGTAAACATATTGGTACCTAAACAGATAAATAAGTCCCCTCATGGGCTAAAGTATCAATGCCATGAAATCTACACAACTTCATAAAATTTGCTCAGGTCATGATCTCACAATTTGTTAGTTCGAGCCCTGTGTCAGGTTCTGTGTGGACAGTGCAGAACCTACTTGGGATTCTCTCTCCTTCTCTGCCCTCCCCTGCTCATGCTCGCGCACTCTCTCTCTCTCTAAATTTTAAAAATCTAAAGAATTTACTTTCTGAATTAAGTGTACTAAACAAAGGCTAACTCAAAGGGCAAAAAATTATTGCATGGGGGATAAATATAGCGTTAAGTGGGAGGTTACATTAGCTCCTACATTTATAGGAGCTGGTCACTCCTATAAAGAGGGGAAAGACTCTGAGAAGCACAAGAATGAGAAAGCATGCTACAGGGAGAGGAAGCAGAGTCCAGACACATACAGCAGGTAGTAGAGGCCATCAGGGAAGACTGGCCAATTTGTTCGGGCAGAGTACAAATGGGACAATAGATGTATAGAACAAATGTAGAAGAAAATCTGCATGTGATTAATAACTGAAGGTTTCATTTTTATGTAAAAGTGTAGCTGGTAAGACATTAATGTGTCAACTTTTTCCAAGATTCAAAGGCATGTATTTACAAGCCATATGTGAAAGGACATTGGATATTCTGCATTCACAGAAAAGCATCCTTCATTACTCAATTCCTGTCAAAGAATGGTGGCTTTTTCCTAATTATATGCAACTTGTGGTCAAAGGGCCAGACTCTGTGTCCCTGCCCAATAAGAAAAGGCAATGGGTAACTCTTACTCTTTTAACATGAAATTGTAAAGCAGCTAAACTTTCATGTATAGAGATAGCAAACATCAAGCCCCAAGAAATATTCACATTTAGGCACTTAAAAATATCCTTCAATCAAAGAAGATACTCTGCTAAGTATGTGAGGTGTCATTTAAAATACGAGGGCCCTGCAATTCATTAACTATGAGGGAATTAAGAATATCACCAAATATGGTACTAAAGTCTTTTTCTTAATCTCCTGAGAGAATGCCCTAAATAATATATACTCACATGTCACATGTAGTACTGTCATGTGTATGTAATCTCTAAGAAAAAAAATGTACATACATTTTTTAATCCCTCAGAATTATTCTTATAGCCCTACATTAAGGCCCTGGAAAGCCAATAGCCATATTCACTGGAAAAACATGGTTCATTTCTTTCTTAGTTCTTAATTTCTCCTTGTCAGTGCTTTCAACTTTATCATAGTCAAAACTTTCCCTATCAAAATTCAGGTTTGGAGGAATGAAATGTTATTGCTATTAAAACTGCCTCCAAGATATGGTAATTTGAAGAGATCATAATATTAGAACTTAATAGACACAAGTACATATATTTTTCTTTAAATATTCCCTCTGAAGGAGAGGACATGGAAATGTTTGATAGCTGTTTGAGCCTACTGAAAGCATCTTAAACCTCTATGACTTTATAAAACACTTTTAGAGATTTACAATTCTATATGCAGTTAAACAGTTTTACTTTATAATTTTAGGTCTTTTTCCAATGTTACGATAAGAAACTTAAGCTTCCTGTCTGAAGTCATCATAGTCAATCCACATTTCAGGAAGTCAATCTATTATCAGACTTTCCAGATGTTTCTTCAACTTGTCTGAGGCTGCCTGCAACTAATTTGCTTCCTTTAAAGACATAGTCCTTTTCCGTTCCCTTTATGACCATTCTCAAGTAGAGAACATAGCATTTGCCCCAACATCTCGTTCATTTTTCTAAAATTACTGGTGAACATGTGTGTGCCCACTATTCTCTCATCTCCGGAAAAGTTTGTCACTGCAGCTTCCTTGGTCGGAAAGGTCCTTCTTGCAAAAAGGAAATGTATTGTTCCTTTTAAAAATATCAAAAATTCTGAAAGTCTCTAAACCAACCTGGAAGTATAGCAATAACCCTTCAACTATGTCACTATGTAAGAGAATTTATTAGGGGTTTTTATGACCTCTCATCCAAGGCCCCACCACAATTTTCTGGCACTTCCTATTGCCAAGTAAGGGTGCTGCAGATGTTCAGTGGAAAATGCTGTGATTACGTGATTTCTCTGTTCAATGTGCCAAATACTGCATGGTTTGAGGGTTGTAAAGAATAAAAACCACAGACAGTAGGTCAGGCCTGGGAAGTTAGCCTTTTCTGCCAGTCTTATAAGGAGATTAGGACTCAGGTTACATCTTAGAGCATTTGTAAAATATTTTATACTTTTATCAACTGCAATCTTTTCCATTTTTAAGCAATTAGTCTTATTCAGGAGAAGTTTTCACTTGGGTGGCAGAAAGCAATCCTAGTAAATCATGGACTTTATTTTGCCTACATGAAATTCTGATTTGTCCCACATAATCCATCACCTAATTCCATGAGTCCCCCAAAAGTCCTTTCCTATCTCCTTTTCCTGGCTTTGATGTTCAGTCACTTTAATTCCCACTCACTTTTAATAACTTTCATAGAATATAAGGTGGATTATTTTTAAATATTTACATAATTTACATAACATTTACATAATATTGAAAGGTAGAGGATATTTCATATTTTATCAATTTATAGAAGGATATCTCATAACGAAGAAGACAGTTTAGGAGTCAGACACATACATCAGTTCAAATACTGCCCCTATGAAAACATTCCTTTGAACCTCAGTTTTCTCACCTGCAAAATGGCAGCAGCATGGCCACCTCAGAGAACTACAGTAAAAAAGATGTTATATAAAGTGCCTAGAAGAATCCCTGGAGTCCAACATTAATCTAATAATAGAATGCATGCCATGTGCTATACTAGGTTCTAGTGCCACAAAGAGGAAGAAAGTAGTCCCTGCTCTCCATGAAACCCCATCTGTGAAGCAAAGATGCTGAATATAATGACAAGTAGCTACCATTATTACTTAAACTTTCTATTCTGTTCACAGACCATGCCCACAATATTAAAAACAGTTCTGTAACTGTAGCTCTAATAGATGTCTAAGCAAACTGCCATGGAGGCAAGGCTAGAAGAAAAAATGTTTTTGGAAATAGGAGTAATAAAGGAGAGTCCAGGCAACCATCAAATGTGAAGTTATTGTTGAGCTGAACTTTATACAAAAGTGACTACAGGAAGTTTCGGGAGGCAGGAACAACACAAAAAAAGCCCAAAGGTAGGAGACTGCATGGCAAGCACAGACCAGTCTTGTAAAATCAGAGTATAGTACATAGCAGGAGGGGAGGCTGGAACAGCAAGGTAATCCATTGTCAAGAGCTTTAGATGACACTGCAGTGTGTGGAGTTAGGATATAATCATATGAGGAGCCACTCATTCTCCTCACATGTAAAATCACTATAATTACATCTGTGCTCTAGAATGGAAGCTATTCGCAGTATAGAATGGAAGGGACAGGGGCTAGGCTGAAGCAGACAAGTCAGGAAAATAGAAAAAAAAGATAATAACTGAAATTAGGGCTAGTGGGGATAGAGATGAAGGACTTATTTGAAAGAGAATTGGAGATGTGCTTAATTAGCATATCTAGTCAAATGATCAAAAGGATATTTTCTTCACTGTTACCATTAATTATGGAGCAGTACTCTGAAGTAAGGGCTCCATGGAGACCATCTCCCTGTCTTGGGGGGATAGTAGCAGGGGGACATTGGAGAGAGATGGAAAGCAGGAGGATAAATCTGTTTGCTCATTTGTTTTCCTTACCAAGAACCCCTTCATTGTCACCTCTGTTTAAACTCTATGTCACAACACTGACTTTCAGGAAATCCTCAAAGAGGAGAAAAAGATGATTGGGGTGGGGAGAAGGAGAAGCAGAACGAGGAGAAGTTATTTCAGAGCTCTTGGACAACAGAATTCTGCTCTGAGATAAAAAGATGGAGGCCAATAGGACGCTTTACACCTCCCAGCCAGGAGACCTTGGACAAGCCATTTAATAACACATAACCTGAGCAGCAGCATCTGTGGCAGGAAAATAACGACAACACCTGCCCTGCTTGCCTACTGGAGACCAGAAGCAATGTAAGGAGCTAACATGCCTGAAAACTCCTTCTGAAATGGCTATAATAATGTAAGGAACTATAATTAAAAGATTACAAATGTTGACATAATGGGCATTTCTTACTTCTATGGAGACTAGAGAGCATGTCTGTGCTCCCAAAGATGTTTATTTTATAAAGATATATTCATACACACACGTACAATTCACTGGAAGCATGAAGAACAGGGCTAATTCAGTCTGCTGTAGATTTCAACAGGTCATAGTGGAAGAACACAAAACAGGGATCCATTATACAATGAGCTCACCCTCTAATGATTAGGCATTCTTTAAGGACCTCTGCAACACAAGATCTAAGTTCCCACTTTTTTCTATTAGGGATATGGAAATATACTATCACATTAACTACGTAAATATAGATCACACTGAGCACAATGTTTGACATAAAATGAGGTTCCATTCCCCACATTCATTCACTTAGCAAGTTATTCTATGTCTAGTGTACCAATCATTTGAGGATCTAATAGAAATTGAGAGGGGAGCCTGGGTGGCTCAGTCAGTTAAGGGTCTTACTCTTGGTTTCAGCTCAGGTCATGATCTCATGATTCGTGACTTCAAGTCCCACATCAGGCTCCACACTGTCAGTGCTTGGGGTTCTCTCCTCTCTTTCTCTCTTAATAAACAAACAAACTTTCAAAGAATAAAAATCAACAATGACTAAGTCTCTGCCCTCATGAAGCCTGGAATATAGCTAAAGAAGAAAGGTAAACGAGAACATAGACTGACAAGTTCTATGAAATCAATAAAAGGAGGATGTTGCAAAGCAATGAGAGCAAGATTTGAGGCGTGGATGCCAAGTCTATTTTAAGAAGGGGAATCAAGGAAGATCTTTCAAGAATAGGATATAAAGCTGATATTTCAAGGGTATAAAGGAGCCACCTATCCCTCCCTGTCCCCCTCCCTTTCCCTGTCCCCCCCACACAGTCCAGGCAAAATGAAGAGAGTAGAAAAAAAACCTCAAGTGGCAAAGGGCTTGGAGTGTTTACAACACCTGAAGAAGGTCAGGGCAGCTGGAAAGCAGCTAGTAGTAGGCAGAGCCATAGAGATGAAATTGGAGAAGTGTAGAGGCCAGATCACATGGGGCCATGGGCATCGTCGTCCTAAGAGTTTGGATTTAATTCTATGTTCAATGGTAAGAGACTGAGATATTTTAAAGAACAGACATAATCTAAGTTCTAGTACCAGCACTGTGCCTCACGTGTAAGTAAGCTTTGACAAGCAGAATATCCTATTTGACTTCTATACATTTCACATTCAAGATGTCCTTCAACTTCAAAGCGTAGCAATAAACAAGTACCTACCATGTTTAAAATTTTGCTGAACGCTTTTTATTAATTATGAGATGTAATCATGGACCAGTGATTCCTGGGTCTGATGCCCTGAACTATTCCCATCAGTCAAGTAAAAATCTTCCAAAGTCATTTCTCAATAACTTGATAGTCTAGCATAAAATAATGCTCAAAATAAATAGCTCTTTTCTGCTACAGCTGATCCCTGTCCCCCCACCACCCTTTCTCTAGGATCTATTTTCCTTCCTCAAGATAGAAGATGAAGGGGAGGGGAGTTAGCTTTCTGGTGACCTGCTATCAGTATACTGACCAATACTAAGAAGCCATTTTCTTTGCCAGACCAACATAGGTATCAAGCCATTTAGAAAGGGAGAAGAACAGCTGTCCTACTTTTCTCTTAAACTGATCCTTTTTTTTTTTTTTTTTTTTTTTTTTTTTAAATTATGTGATGTACTTGTCTTCAGGTCCAGCTCCTCTGATTCCTGGTCCTATGATAGGCTTTTATGGGACTTGTAGAAACCATTCTCTGTGTTTCTGTATGGCAACCTACTGCTTGGTTGGACTCCTCCTCATATCCATTCCTATTCTCTCATTTGTTTCTGTTTCCTTTCTTTCTCTCCCTGGAGAGTCAAAGAATATAACATTTCAGATGAAATTGTGTTAGGACAAAGTTTTCACATTCTACAATAGTTCTTCCTGTGGTTTTCACTAACTAAGTGTTTCTGGATATATGCTCAGCAGTGGGCCATGATTTTTATTTTAAAAGGAAAAAAAGTGTTCACCGTTTAGAAGCAAAGTTCTCCAGCTTTGGGCTCATGGCACAGGGGGAATATAATCCTTCAGTGAACTGGAGCCTCAGGTGGGCTGCATCTCTTTTCATCTTTATCTCTAGCCAGTCCCAGAGGGAAACCATATAATTAGGTTAAAGTGGGCACACATAAAAATGTAAACTGTACTAGAACAAAATGAATAGGGCAAGGGGTCTTCCCTTTTGAATGAGGGCAGTGGGAACAAATTAACATGTAGGATTTCATATGAGGAATAATTTAAAAAAGAAATTGGGGTGCCTGGGTGACTCAGTCGGTTAAGCATCTGACCTCGGTTCAAGTCATGAAATCACAGTTCATGTGTTTGAGCCCCATGTCAGGCTCTGTGCTGACAACTCCAAGCCTGGAGCCCAGTTTGGATTCTTGGACTCCCTCTCTCTCTGCCCCTCCCCCACCCGTGCTCTACCCCAGTCTCTCAAAAATAAATAAATGTTAAAAAAGTTTTAAATAATGATTACAGCCATCAAAAGTAAAATCACCTAGCAACTTTCAAGGAAACTAGTAGGTGCTGGGTAAATGTCAACTAAGTCATCAATAGTCTTACAGTTTATAAAAAATGTGTAACATATCACATTTTGTTTTCACAGCTCAGGGGAAATTAGAAACCTGTTGTTATAGTCAAATCAAACGGACAAAGTTTACGTAGTGGAGCTCACACTCCAGTATCAGTCCAGTTGGGCTCTAGGACCTGACAATACCACTTACCTATGTGACCTTGAGCAAGTTACTAGTATCCTGAAGTATCAATGAAGTATCAACTATAGGATAATAAGAATAGCCATTCACCCCCCAAAAAAAAACTGTTTCAGGGATTTTAAGAATTGAAATAAAAAGTACAGAGGATTTTCTGCATGCCTTAAGTATATAGTAACCATCTAAGTATTCTTACTGTGGTCATAAAACAAAACTAGGATTGAAACCCCAAACCAACTTTACATTTCATGTATAAATCTTTGGAAGCTTGGAAGGTTTTAGATGTTTCATTCTCACATACAGTTAATATTAAATAATGTGTATTTTACTGAACATTTCACCCACTTTGGGATTAGCTGTCATAATAAAGCTTTAGAAGCCACATTTTTTAGCCTTATACCAAAAGGCTTACTCATGGCTTTACAGTAAATCCAGACTCCTCAACACCAACCAATAGCCTCAGTTCTGCATTGACTGAGGAGTGGCCTCTGCTAAAAATCTTTTTATTAGAGGTTCTGTATTCACATAGGATGAAGGGGTCTACTTCAGAAAACCCCACACCACCCTTCTAAACCTACCAGAAATTAGATTTTACTGTCATCTCATCTCAGCCAGAGATGGTTAGGTACTTACTTAACCAAGTGCCATCTTTCCTCTTCAATTTTCCCAACCAGACTACTCTGTGTAAATAACAGTATGTGTTCCAGATCCCTGGAGAGCTAGGACTCAATCGTCTTCCAAAGACCACAAAACAATGGCCTACACATTTAATGCAGTCACACACGTGTTTCATTTGGTCTATGTGTTGTATTGCAACTGTAAGTCAACATTTCATTAGTTTCCCCCCCCCTTTTTTAACTAAAAGTCTGATCTTCTAGCTTATCTTGAGTAATGAGAGTATGTTAAGTTGGGGCTGATAGAAGCTGCCTTCTTTGGTGGATCAAATCCTTTCCAGGTTGCCATGACCACCCCCCAACCCTGACCTTTGTATTATACCTTGTCCACCTCACTCATTTAGAGGTATTTCCTGGACCCTATAGGCATTTGGGTTTTCAAAGTTTTATGCTACACACTCTAGAATTTCTTAAGTATGCCTGTTTGCTATTTGAAAGTTTTTGAACATCAAGAGCCCTCGCTAATAAGTTCTAACACCTAGCACATGTAGTTGCTACTTTGTGCTAATGACAAAGACATCCATGCCATGTGTACTGTCGGGTAACTCTGATTACACTATTCTTCCTGCTCCTCTATCTGCCAAAACTTTTAAAAACAACAGACCCTTACTAGACCCTTTATTACTCAGCCCATTACCCAGTTTTGGTCATTGATCTTTCAAGTGGGTGTGGAGACACGGCACATCCTTAGAGTTCAACAGCAGTCTCCGAGCCCTAGCCCCAGTTCTCACCATTTGAAGTTTGAGAGTTACTGTATCATCTTCACCTTGTTCTCCAACTTCCAGTCACACCACTACCAGCAGCATCAAGGTGCCAGTGACATCTCTTAACCCAGTGCTTGTAAAATTCCTAGCTCTTTATAGAGGCTTCAAGTATCATGCATCCCTCGTCTTTCCATTAATGCCAACACATTTCTTCATTCACTTATTTTTATTATTTATAGTCTACTTCCAAAGATACAACGTAGAAGGAAAAAATTTCAAGTAAGATAAAACCTGAAGACCACCAAGACCGAAGAGGCACATATAGGATTTGAAACGAAGATGAAAGGTAATCATTGTAAAGCAGGATGAATGACAGCTCCTAATAGCACAGAACTTACTCAGTTTCTTAGCAGCCAAGTAGAAAACAGGATATAATCCAGGCATGGAGTGACAAGCAATAATTTCCAAGAGGACCTTCCTGCTTGTCCTAGTCTAAGTCATACTGCATAACATAGTTATACACCCACATTTTATTTTCGTCCCTTGCTTGACTCCCACTTTTGAATGGTCCTATCTATACAGCTACATGCCCAGAGTGAACAAAATGATGTCAAACAAAACCAACAAACCCATGTCTACAAAGATCCATTCAGAAGGTCTCTCCCCTTCTCCATCCCAACAGTCTCCCTCCTATTTTCCCTGGTCCTGTCCCTATCTTGACTCTATCCACTCTCCCACCCCTTGTTCAGACACAAGTATGGTATAGGTGTGGTCCTGGCTTAAGCTCCAGCTGTTATGCCCACCATCTTAGAAATGCCTGAGAAGATCTTGTCAACCCACCAGTAGTCTATATATGAGGGAGTATGGAGTCCCTGAATAAGCAAAGGTTCAGACACAATACACTTGATAGAGTAATGCATCCTTGGTAGTGAATTGAAAAATCTAAAGGAAACATCATGTTTATCATTAAGATTTTTCTTGGGGTCCAGCACCCTTCCCTGATCTGCTTACTCCTGGTTGGATGCATGATCAAGCCCTGGGAGGCAGGAAGGGCAAGTAGGGTGTAAAGCTACAAGTTGAATTGAAGGTACTTATTTTCTTTTCGTTTAACACAAGGGCATCACATATCTATGACACAGGGAACAGGACTCTTAGGATTGTAATGACAAAGATGGCCAGAAGCTCCAATGCGTTGAGCTCCATCCATCAGAAATTGCAGGGAGAGCTTTCCCAGCAGAAACCTTCTTGATGCTCTGTGGAAGGGGTGGTACAACAGCAGGCTGGTCGGGGCCAGAAGGTGTGGTGGTTCCATTCTAGGGAGGAGGTGAATGGCATGGGGAAAGAAAGCAAGCAATACAAACATGGATGCCACAAGGTACCTGTTAAGACTAATTTAGGAGTTCAGGTAGAACATCTTAGGCTTCCTTGAAATCTCCACTCTGTGGGACATGCAGGGGTTTATAACCCTGTATTAATAGAGTTCACAAGGGGCACCTGGGTGGCGCAGTCGCTTAAGCATCCAACTTCGGCTCAGGTCTTAAGCTCACAGTTGGTGAGTAAATTCGAAACCCGCGTAAGACTCTGTGCTGACAGCTCAGAGTCTGGAGACTGCTTTGGACTCTTTGTCCCCCCCTCTCTCTGCCCCTCCCCCGCTCATGCTCTGTCTCAAAAATAAATAAAAACAGGGGCGCCTGGGTGGCTTGGTCGGTTCAGCATCTGACTTCGGCTCAGGTCATGATCTCGAGGTCTATGAGTTCGAGCCCCGCGTTGGGCTCTGTGCTGAGAGCTCAGAGCCTGGAGCCTGTTTCAGATTCTGTGTCTCCCTCTCTCTCTGCCCCTCCCCTGTTCATGCTCTGTCTCTCTGTCTTAAAAATAAATAAGCGTTAAAAAAAATTTTTTTTAATAAAAAAATTAAAAAAAATAAATAAAAACATTATGGTTTCACTCTTATGTGGATCCTGAGAAACTTAACAGAAACCCATGGGGGAGGGGAAGAAAAAAAAAAGGTTAGAGTGGGAGAGAGCCAAAGCATAAGAGACTGTTAAAAACTGAGAACAAACTGAGGGTTGATGGGGGGTGGGAGGGAGGGGAGGGTGGGTGATGGGTATTGAGGAGGGCACCTTTTGGGATGAGCACTGGGTGTTGTATGGAAACCAATTTGACAATAAATTTCATATATTAAAAAAAAAACATTAAAAAATTAAAAAAAAGTAGAGTTCACAGGTAGGTTACAGTGATATGTATCCCTCAGATTTTACACTTTGGTTAGGGATAAAGGACCCTTGGTGCCACAATTCTATAAATCCCTTCTCTGCGACATATGAGGCAGTCCACCTAGGCCAATATCAAACTGGTTTATCCTTCTTGGAGCAGGGCTTACATCTCAGTTGGGCTAACCTATGCCACCCAGTCACCTCTCACACATCTTCCTTGAACAAAACTCTATTCCAGTTAGGCTACACCTTCCATCTACACAGCACTCGGCCTTGTCTGTACATTTTCTTGTGCTTTGTCCATGCCCAAGTCTCTATTTGCCTACTGATCTCGAGTCTGTGCTTCTACATATCAGTATACATTTCACTAATTATTTCCCTGTATTTGCATTCTCAGCATCTCAGCAGGCATGTATTTCAGCGATGTTTTCGAGTTGTTGCCTGTGTATGTATATTTGGATTAAGCATTTTAACTTGAACACAGAAGTTAAACACCATCTTTAATAATCAATAAGGGTTTACCAAAATTTTATGTGCTCAGCAATGTTCTGGATACACATAAGAAAAGATACTATTTACCATTCCCAAGAGTTTGCTAGCATAGCACTTTAAGAACAATAGGAGACAACAGTAATTGAATGGGCAAACATCACTAAGGCAGGGATAGTCAGATGGTTTCAAGAAAACAAGGAAATTTGAACTTGGTCTTGAGGGATGAACAAGAGTATCACAACAGGCAGGGAGGAAAATGGAAAACAGTCTTCTTTCACTACAGAGCTCATCCTACATGCCTCTATCCCCAATCATGATCATACTTGCCATTCCCCCTAAACAGTATGTATACCCACACTTTTGTTCACATTCTTTCCTCTGTCTTTTCTATTCGATGAAACCCTGCTTACTTTCAAACTCTAGTTCAAAAATTTCTTCGTATTCATTTGCTTCTCAAGTCAAATACAGCTACTCTTCTAAATTCACAGAAATTCATTCATTCCTCAATTACAGCACTTACTAGTAGCCAACATTTTTTTCTACTTAAATGCAGAGTCCTTCAACTGCATTTTGGGGTCTTTGATTGGGGCACCTAGCATACAGTTTGGCTGCATTGAGTATGGACTTAGTCACCATTAGGTCTCAAAATAACTGACTAAACATGTAGGCACCAGGATATGAGGAAATTGGATAGAACGTGTTAGTTGTATATTAAAAATCACCCCCACAACTCAGTGGCTTAAACAATAATTTATTAACTCATGATGTCCAGGAGTTAGGAATTCAGGCATGACTCAACCATGGTCCTTTGGCACAGGGTCTTCTAAAACTGTGATCAAACAGTGGGCCAGGGCAGCAGTCACCTCCAGACTTTGCTGGAGAAGGATCCGTTCCAGACCTAACTCACATGGCTATTGGCCTGGCTCAGGTCCTCACTGGCTTTTGGCCAGAGACATCAACTCCTCCTCAGGTAGGCCTCTCATTAGGGGCGCTCACAAATGGTGACTGGCTTCTCTCAAAGAGAATGAGAATGCTCTCAAGACAGAAGCCACAAAGTCTTTTCTTACAACAATCTTTACAATCTTTACTTCTCATATGCTATTCCTTAGAAACTGGTCAATAAATTCAGCCTATACTCAACGAGAGGGATTACACAGGGACACATATAAAAAAGAGGGGGGTTATTAGGAGGTATCTCAGAAGATGCCTTCAACACAGAACTTGACAGGAAATCTCAAGGATGAATGAGAGCCAGACCGTGAAAGACCTTATAATGTCATGCTTAAGAACATTTATGCATTCGTGGAACATGCAATACAATTATCACACAAGAAGCTCACACATTAAGCAGATTATTCTGAATGTTTAAGAATGCTTGAGAAGCCTTCATTGGATTGGGTTATTGTGATATTACAAGTAGGAAAGCCAATAAAAAGGCATTTATACCAACATGTCAAGTCTTCCTTGGGAATTCAAGTATTTTGCTCCTACCCGTCAAGGTTCTTTTGAATATCAAAAAAGGCGAAATTTTTAAATATGTGTGATAAAGTATTCTAGCCAATGGTTAGAAGATATCTCACATGTGTGAAAAGGTACGTTTGTTAAGAGCTTAAAAAAAAAGTGTCAAGGTCAAAAACAGATTGAGAAATTGTTACAGATTGAAGGAGACTAAGGAGATGGCTGATTAAATGCAAGATAGCATCCTGGATTTGATCCCAGAACAGATAAAAACCTATCAGTGGAAAAACTGGGAAGGCCAACCCAAACACGAGGCATAGTTAGCAGTACTATATCAAGGTTATTTTTGTAGCTTTAATAGATGTACCATGGTTAACATTACAGAAAGCTGAGTGAAGCATACATAGAAACATTACTTTTCTTCACAACACTTCCATAGATCTAAATTTCAAAATGTAACTTGGTTTTTACTTTAAATTCAGGTTAACATACAGTTTAGCATTGGTTTCAGTAGAACTCAGTGATTCATCACTTACACCAACACCCAGGGCTAATCCCAACAAGTGCCCTCAATGCCCATCACCCACTTCCACCACCCGTCTAGCAACCCTCAGTTTGTTCTCTTTATTTTAGGAGTCTCTTCTGGTTTGTCTCCCTCTGTTTTTGTCTTATTTTTCTTTTCCTTCCCCTGGGTTCATCTGTTGTGCTTCTTAAATTCCACATATGAGTCAAGTTATAAGATATCGGTCTTTCTCTGCCTGACTTATTTTGCTTAGCACAATACACTCCAGCATTTTTTAAAAGAAACATCAGGAACAGAACATTTAGATACATAGCTGACAACTCCTGAAGAAGCTTGGATGTGACTGTGGTTAGAAATCACTGGTCTCAGAAAGAAAAAGAAAATCGCTGGTCTCGTTCTATTGAAGAAAACAACTTAAAAATCAGGCTCTGTGGGTGGTAGATAGTGGAAATGCTTCCAGACTCCCAGCTGTTGTATCTCCATGAAGAAAGAGCTCACCACATTCTCAGGAGGTTTTCATGCTGATAAAAATAAGTTAGGCAAAAGCCCTTGGGAAAAATCTGAAATTATGTATTAATCTGATGGAATTTTTATGATTTTTGTTCAAGAATCCATAGTTCACATTTAAAGGGAAAGCAGAGCCCTGTTACAGGAGGAAGTGTGCACACTGTAAAACAAGATAATTCGTATTTTTATCCTGAAACAGACAAGCAGGTAGAAAGGGAAACTTATGGTCTTTTAAATTAGAGAAAGGGGTCTTGGCAGAGCTTGGTTTCTTTCCTTAGGGTATGTTTTGGTCTATAGGTCCAAAATAACCCCCCTGTTTACCTGCCTTCTAATCAAATGGAAATTTTAACTGGGTTTTCTGAAAGAAGTAATTCCAGCTAGCTATCCATGTAGCAGGATGAATCCAGTACAATGATGTTTGGTAGATGTTTTTCTTTACCTATTTCAGCTTTTGAATCCATTCCCAGGAATAGAGCTAGATCCTGAGTAAAGAAGACTTTTAAGTTAAAAATCAGCACCCCTGGATCTGCTTTTAATTACTGATTTGCAAGCAAATCTTCAAGGTAACCTTGCTACACCCCTGGCCATTTGAACAAGGCTGCTTTCAGTGGTACTGTTTCTTGCCTTCTTCCGCCCTCCAAAGGCTAACTTGGACACCATGAATTACCTGACATGTCTGATCTAGCAGAAATTTGAGGCAGTATGCCCAAGCTTATAGAAAAGCATACTTCTAAAATCTTAAATGCCTAATATAAATAGGATGTAGAGATCAATTAACCAGAAAAATTTACCTACTGTGCTTACTATAGCAAAATGTTTAGTAAGGATATATATATTTAAAAACTATCTTAAAATGTCTGCTATGGGACAAACTATATCCCCCAAAATGCCTATATTGAAGCACTAACCTCCAATAGGATAGTCTTGAAGGGGAGGCCTTTGGGAAGAAATTAGTTTAGAGGCGTTCATGAAGGTGGGGCCCTCATGAGGGGATTAGTGCCTTTAAACAAGGACACTAAAGAGCTTGCATGCCTACTCACTCTGACTCTGGGCCATGTAAGGACATAAAAGGCGGCCATCCTCAAGCCAGAAAGAATCCACACTGGAGATCAAACCACATAGTACTTGGACTTAGATTTCTCAGCCTCCAGAACAAAATTTCATTTAATTTATCAGGTCTCTCTAGTATTTTGTTAGAGCACCTTGAGCTAATGACAATCTAAGAAAACATAGCAGGACACTAAGTCCTAATTGTCAAGTTTAATATGCTTTGGTCAAAAGCAGTGAAAGTCAGGGTGACTAAGGAATGGATTTTGGATAATTTGAGACTGGATCTGATCCTTGTAGGCCTTTCCAGTTGTCAACTGGACTCACAGGTGTCCTCACCCTATAGGCTTGGTCTCTGCTGGTCCCAGTTCCATCCTGACCATGCCTCGGTCTCACCAGTCAGCAGGAGCCACAGGAGATTCACTGCTTTTAGAAATTGTATCTGCCAGAAGGGGCCTCATCCTTGGTGTCCACTAGGCTGCTTCCTAACCATTTTCCCTTGCCCAGTGGGCCAATAATTAGGCTTAGGCCTTTGCGTTAATTACGTTTGTTAGACTTGGTTTCCTTACCGAAATGGGATCCTGTATGCTGAGCTTCCACCAAAGATGGGGAGAAAGTAGAGGAGTGGTAGGAGAGGGCAATGCAGGATTCTTGGTAAATATGGAAGCATAGGAATAAAAGACATGCAGGTGGAAACAAGTAAGGATATAGTTATAAAATAATCTTAACCTGCCCTGCCCCCTGACACACACCCCAACAGACGAGACTAGACGAGCTGGGCTAGAAAATAAGGAGAAATGCTTATTTTAGAAATCGTCATTCTATAGTATTTTTATATAGTGTGTAACCCAATCAACAGTTTAGTAAGGTCACCAATATGAAACTTTTATACTCACTTAAAATAAACACAACTTTGGGAGGCACTATTTAATCAGGCTACCTAAATATGGTCTTCCAAAGCCTGGCGGCCGCAAAAAATGAAACATTTGTTCCATACTTCGAAGTTTTTTCATAAACTTTAGAACATTATACTGCTTAACATAAGCAATGCCTACCCTACTTGGAAAGGACTTTATAGAAGTAACCACCTGAACCAGTTCCAAACCAGTCCCAAGCTGTCAATGTGACATACTTCAGCAACCACCCCTCTGAAAAAAGTCCATCAACATTGCTGGCTGGGAGCAACTTACCCTTGAATATTTTCAACTTCCAAAATTTACCAGTTATGCAACTCCATGGTTTCACAAACACTATACAAGTTCCTATCTTTGCTTTGCTCAAAAATGAACAACCACAGCTCTACTGCAGCAAGAAATAAATTCTGTTAGGTGGGATAAACAGTGTTCTTCCTTTCAAATACTTCCTTTGGCACTGCGTATTACACATTATCAACTGTCTGAGACTGATTACTTGCTCTCCCCAATACTTACTTGAAGAATGTGTAATCATCTCACTGGACAGTAGGATCCATACCAGTGGTTCCCTAGGAGGGATGAGGGGGACAATTTTGCTCCAGGGGACATTTCACAGTCCAGAGAGACCTTTGGTTGTCTTGGCAGAGGGGAGAGAGGGCCACCGACATCTTACAGGTAGGAGCCTGAGACATTGCCAAACACCCCACAATATGCAGGATAGCCCCTCTGTACAGTGAATTCTATCCCAAAATGTCAATACTATTATGAAACCCTGGCTTAAGATAACAGAATGTGAAAAACATTAGAAAATTAGGCTTCTGAAAAAGGGAAGACTTTGGAATATTTGAATCATTTTGCTTCCTCACTAACCAATCCACATTTTCATTGAATTTCAAATGTTAGTTTTCCCCCCACAGTATTTCGAAATACTCCAACAGGAAAAAGAAAAAAGAAAAAAAAAAAAAGACATTAAACTCTCCCAAGAGTCAGATTTCTTCCTTTATCCTACCCCATCAAGATTCCCCTAGCCCAAAGGAAAATAGACTGATCAGCCAATCCAGTCTCTCCAAAACGAACTTGTAGTTTTTCAAGCCAGTCTCTTAGAATACTCCTTAAAATACCTTCTATTTAATCATTTTTAGTTATGCAGTGCCTTCTGCCCAGCCCCTTATTCTCTCCATCTTTCTAGCACCGACAACTTGGGAAAGCTCTCTACATTCACCAGTTCCTTTCCCCTTCTCTTTATTCCACTGCAAATGCACTTTTATCCACTCTTCCCCCCTCTCCAAGGGTTTCCCTCAACGTCAACCCAGATTTCCAAATCCAATAGCAATTCCTTCATTTCAAACACTTTTCTGTATACTATAATAAAGTAGGCTCCTCCTTTTACCTGCGTATCTTCCTCTCCAGTTGGCTTTAACATTGAGATTTCTTTTCTCTAAGTCTGACATTTGTTTCTCATGGCCCTTCCCCACTTTCACCTAAATTTAGGCACTTCCTAAAGCTCTTAGGTTCGCCCACCACCGCCACCCCGCAGTGCCATCCATAGAGCATACATGTCCCAAATCCACATCTCCAGCCCCAATACAAACCTCCATTTTATCATATTTACTTTGGTAAAACATAGGATTGACTCTGGTTGCCATACACATATTTTCTCCTGACTTCTTTAGTGAAATACACACATTGTTGGTGTGAGTGTAAATTAGGAAAACCCCTCTGGAAAGTATTTGTTAGTATCTTAAAAACATAAAAATATATCTATCTTATGGCTCAGGATTCCACTTCCGGGCATACACCCAACAGAAGTGAGTATATATGGACATCAAAAGACCCATACAAGGGGTGCCTGGGTGGCTCAGTCGGTTAAGCATCTGACTCTTAATTTCATCTCAGGTCGTGATCTCACAGTTGTGGGATCAAGCCCCACATTAGGCTCTGCACTGACAGCTTTGACCCTGCTTGGGATCCTCTCTCTTCCTCACTCTCTGCCCCTCCTCTGCTCACGCTGTGGGTCTCTCAAATTAAAAAGAAAAGAAAGGGAAAAAAAAGACACATACAGGACTATTAATAGCAACATTAGCATTATGGCAACAAATTAGAAACCACCCACAAGTCTATCAATAGATGGGACACCTAAGTTTCTGGTATACTCCTCCAATGGAGCATTATGTAGTACTGAAAAACATGGTTACATGTCACAGATAAAATGTTGAGCTAAAGAAGTAAACACAAGGACGTGCAGTAGAATTTCAATTACACAGACAGACAAATCAAACCTCTGGTGACAGAAATCAGAACTATTACCTTTGGTGATATTTTTAGGGTGTTTGTAGTGCTCCGGATCTCCATATGGGTGGTGGATTAACAGATGGGTCCACTTAGTATTATCATTAAGCTATAGACAAGTGTTACTTGTTTATCCTTTATGTAGTTTTGTTTTTTTTTTTTTTTTACTTTGTTTGAGAGAGAAAGAGAGAAAGACAGCACCCTCGTGCTCACGAGTGAGTGCGTGAGCAGGGAAGCGGCAGAGAGAGAATCCCAAGCAGGCCCCACATTGTCAGTGCAGAGCCCAAGTGGGGCTCAATCCCATGAACTGTAAGATCATGACATGAGCCGAGATCCAGAGTTGTATGCCTAACTGAGCCACACAGGCACCCCTTTGCGGGGGGCGGGGGTTATATTTTAATCTCACCACTTAGATTTTCAGGACACATTCATGGATGGTTTAAACATTCAAGGGGCACCCGGGCAGCTCAGTCAGTTAGGTGCCTGAGTTCAGCTCAGGTCATGATCTTGTGGTTCCTGAGTTTGTGCCCTTCGTGGAGAGACTGGAGCCTGCTTCAGATTCAGTGTCTCCCTCTCTCTCTCTGTCCCTCCCCAACTCGTGCTTTCTCCCAAAAGAAAATTTTTTAAACATTCAAATGTGTTCCCATGCTTTAAGATGCCACAGAACCCGAAGTTTCTAACAATGCTGAAGTCCTCTTGTTAATCAGACTGTGTGGTATTTGTACTTTTAGAAGGAATCCTTAGATACCTAATTGTCACAGGATTGTCAGCTTCCCTAATTAAGTCACAACTACTCATTATGCAATATGAACTCAAAAACAGACCAGAAGAAATCTGCACATTAAAGCTATCAGCCATATCACTTAACATATGCCACTTAGATTTTTCATCTTCTTCATAAGCAAGTTTGAAAACAATTTTGAAGACACGGAAATCCTCTTATGAGCTTTTCTCCAGAAACTGCTCTCCTGATCCTCTTCAGAAAAAGTGAATTTCAATGTGACTTCCCAATTTCTTCACAGAAACCCTCTTAATGTCAGAAACTAAAAGAGTAAATTTACTTTAACCCCTTTAATATGAAATTAACATAACTGCACTGAAATACATTTGCTTTTAAGATTATTATAGTGAGGTAGGTGTGTGTGTCAACTAAGTGGGATTCTCTCACATACAGGGATAAAATGAAAACACAAGTCCGTTCTAGAGAAAGCCTATCAAATAGAAATTCAACCTACTCTTAAAACTTGAACTGAGATTTTACATAAGTTAAATTCATGGAGTTGTTTTAAGGTTTTTTAAAACACAGAGTGCTTTTTGGAAAGAAATTACTTAAAACCTTTCTATGGCTTTTCAAACAACTATGATTAACTGGCAAAGCTGCCTCTTATTTCAGCATTTGTCATTGGGACCAGGTTTCTAATATTATTCTGACTTTTCATGCTTTTCCTTTCAAAATCTATCATTTTTTATGTGATAATTTATCATCTTCAGGCTGTAATCTCAGTCACTGTGTCATACCAAAAATTGGAAATTCATGGTTAATAAATCTCCAGGAAAGAAGTCAGCAGAAACAGAGAAATCGTTTTAGATCTAGTGCAATGTTACTCAGCCCCGTAGGCAGCCTGTGAAAAACGTTGGGGCACCAAAAACGTTTTTAAGAGTTTTATATTTGTTTTTAAAAGGTAGTAAACATATTTTCGGAAAAAGTCAGAACTTCCTTGGATTTTCTCATACTTACCTTAAAGTTTAGTTTTTAAGTTTAAAAATATTGGAGGTGGGAAATCATTTGTTCCACTACTTAGGGCCACAAGAGGGATTGATGAGGAGGCCCCATTTTATACACTTCTAGATAAAGTGTGTTTTTACAAATCTGGATAGGACTACTTCAGTTTCAACACACAATCTCTCTAAATGAAAGAATATCACAGAGCTAGGTGGAGAAGTATCCAGGACATGTTTTCAAAGAAAGTCTTCCCCTTCCCCAGTTGGGGTTCATTTCTACAGTCAACAACAACAAAATACTTTTGGTTCACCACTGATTTTCCGAAGTTTCTAGTTGCTCCCCATGTGTTTTACACAAATTTTACCTTACTACAATTTCAGGTCACGCCTTGAGTGTTATTAAAAACTTGCAAGAACATCAAAAATTAAAATCAAACCACTCACAGTTCTGCGTTCACCTCCCATGTCTGAGGAAACACCAACACTTCTGAAAAGCAGCCTACACCCTACCTTAAATAGGTAGATACTTAAATACATCACAAGAGAAGAGTCCAGAGCTCTACACAGCTGTTTTCAATCCTTGGTGTACACTGCCATCACCTGGAATCGGAGTTAAGTGATCTGGGGAAGGGCAGTAACTGTGGCATGCTTATGAAGCACCCAGGTGATCCTACTATGCACACAGGGATGAAAACTGCGTTAGGGGGGCCTGGGAGGCTTAGTCGGTTGAGCGTCTGACTCTCGATTTTGGCTCTGGCATGATCTCCCAGTTTGTGGGATCCACCCCCAACATTGGGCTCTGTGTTGACAGTGTGGAGCCTGCTTGGGATTCTCTCTCTTCCTCTCTCTCTGCCCATCCCCCACTCACAGTCTCTCTCAAAAGAAATAAACAAACAAACGAAAAACCTACTGCTCTAAACCTAAAGCTGATTCAAACTACAGTGAAATATCTTGGGTTGTTAATTTCTTTATCATGTTAATTTTTACTTAGGAAACAAGATTTTAGTTTTAGCTCACTGAAATCGCAGCAACAAAAATAAAATTATATCCTTAATTTCATACTTTTTGGCCCACTGCCATATTAAATGAATCAGAAACCATCTAAATTCTTATCCTGATACAACCAGCATCAAAAGATAGACTACATTTGCTAGAAGGGAATCTCAGCTCCTCAGAAATTCCTCAGCTGGATTTACAAATGGGTGACTCTATTTTTCCTACCTTCAACATTCCTCTTTCCTGAAAGCCTGCCCCCACCCCCAACTTCCCCTAGCACTCAGCAAAAGAAGGACCAGTACTGAGAAATGTTTAACAAGACGCTCTCTGGACGTGGGATGAAGGAAGATAGAGGAAGCACTGTTCGCAACATTTGCTGATTTCCATATAGTACCTACTCCACCACAGCCTACTTCCTGGCTTGTAGAGTTTTAAAAAATATATATAACAATCTTCTGAGCCAGTATGAGACAATTCCAATACCCCACTATGAAATTAACATGTTTATGTATCAGAGACCTGGATCAGTAGAAACTAAGATTTAGTCCCATGCAACATATTCCTTGGCATACCTCTCTACATATATCAATTTGGAAATTCTGATTTACAGTGGACTTGAGGAACTACCCTCAGATGGAGAACATTCTTGAACTATGTTTTATCCACAACTGGGTCAGAAATATATACATATATCTGTGGAACTCTGAGCAAGAAGGGGGAAAAAAGGCCCAAGACTGTAGTGACATTAAGAGAAATCACCAAAAAGAAAGATTTCTATGAGCTTGATTCAGCAATAAACCCTAAGAGTCAGAGAGGAGTTGATAGTGTTAGTCAAATTCGGAATGACAACAGATGTGTAAAGCCATTTAGACCTGGCTAACTTGTGACAGGGAAGAGGATAGAGTAAGGAAGCTAAATAGTTTGCATCTGCATCAGGATCAAATGGGCTGCAGGCTTCACTACGGAAGGCAGGGGAGAAGCCAGTCTCCTTGCTTTTGAGAGAGGTACTGTGAAAAGAGCCGATTATCAGAATGATCACCTGGGAAAGGCTAAGTGTACTTAAGTTTTCCAAGCAGTTGGAGATTTAGAGCTATCAGGATCCTGGTTTAACTGTTAATATGTTAATGCCATACACCTGGGAACACACAGGAGCTTGACATTTCACCTTCTCCCTCTTGCAACTGTGCATCTAGACAGAGTTGCAGTCTTAAGAGTAAACTCAATCAGATTAAAATCCAAGCTTCACTGCTTAACATTTAGGTAGCCTTGTGACATTTCTCTGTGCGTTAGTTATCTCCTCTGTAAAATAGAGATAATAATAGTACCTGCTTATCATAGGGTCATTACAAGAAATATACAAAATCACACAGGCAAAACATTCAGCATAGTGCCTCCATGAAACATTCTATTGCTTTGGCTGGGCCTCAAGAAAATATGGGCAAAAGAGAGTATAGTGAGGTATATAGTATTAACTACACCTGAAAAATTGTGTTTGAGAAATGAAATATCTTGCCCAAGATCCTGCATTTAGTAAATTGTGAGAGAGAATACCAAACAAGGGTCAACCTAACCTTGAAGCTCCTATTCTTTCCATACAAGTTCTTTCTCCTGAAGGGAGAGGCCATAACAATACTAATGGATGCTCTAAGATGCTTACTTATCTGGGAGGTGATTTGGATGACCGATGTCCTCGTGCTAAGTTTTTGTTTTTTATAAAGGGTCGAAGTTGAGACAATTATATAAGCTATAAAAGCACCCCTCCAACTCTGATTCGAGACAGATTTCTGCAGTAGGCTCCTATTTCTTTACTCCCACACCTGTCCTCTAGAGGCATTGCATTCTTCCACCCAGGGCATAAGCAAAAGTCAAATAATGTAGCTTGAACAGCTAGCTATTCTTACTCTGCCTAGATCAGAGCTGTGTTCCAACACTCTTATTCACACCCTCAGAAGTTGTGTTCTATGCCACCCATGTAGTCGCAGTCTATCAGTCAGTCAGTTACTTCCTCTACTTCCATTCTGGCCATCTTTCTCAGTGACTGTTTCTTCTTGGAAGTGATAATATATACTCTTTCCCAAAATGTGTGTGGAACAAACAACAGGTCTTGGATATATTAATAAGTGCATGGTAAAAAAAAAAAAAAAAAAAAAGACATTATTTGCCCAAATAAATTTGGGAAGTCCTAGGCTAAACAAAGTTTAATACCAGAGCCTTTAATATCACAATGCATATTAGGTATCTTCAAGAGAGAAATAGAATATGCAACATTTGCAAATAGCATTTCAGAAACATGGAATGCCCCTTGCTCAGTCAGCCACATTATTTTCATTGTTTTCTGAAAGTGGTAGTTTCCACTGATTTGCCCTTCTCCTCACTTGCTGGTCCTGCAAAGCAGATCCACTAGCAAAAACTATTCCACTAATATTCCAAAAATATTCCATTAATTCCATTAATAATAGTTCTTGCTCAGTGAATTATGAAATACAGCTTCAAGAACATGGTACAAAACATTTAGAACAGGTTCCTATTTGGGGCTGAACTCGTGAGTCACTTTTCACTGAATAGAAAACTCTTAGGAAGCAAGAAGCAGAACTTTGCAAGCATGTCTGAAATATGTGGAAAACTGGTTAATTGGATAGTAGACTCTTGAGCTAGTTGCAATAACAGCACTTTTATTTGGATTAGAGCATAAACCAATATATTGAAAACGCTGTAAACTGATTACTCAGGATAAAGAAATGACAACACGTGATAAAGGCTAACTAGAGAATGCCGACCTAGGTCAACAGTAATCTGCTGGAAAAACACAATTTGAGTCCCAACTGCGTTTTCTTTTTTCACAGGGCATTTTTCCATGCATTTTTTTTCTCTCTCTCTTATCATCATTTGCTTTTTACAGACAGGCTGGAATACTGCCAGGTTAATTTTATTACATTTTAAATGGCCTAATTTTTTTTTAGTATATTACTCTATTATGGATAATCTGGGGCTGCTTCATATGTTGTTGAACCTTCTCATCTCACCTTTGCACCACAGGTTGTTCATTCTTAATTCGAGTGAAAGGTCAATCTCTTTAACCTTCAATTGTGAGACACGGCAACTTCCTTCAGCTGAAAGTTTGCTTTCCCTCTGTTTAAAAAAGGTAAGGTACTGATGAAAATACTAAGTAAATCTGTTCTCTCAATTATAGAGTTATCTATAGAGTTGCTATTCTTTGGAAATAAATAAGCCCTGGAAAAAAATGTTTCCTATAATTTTCTACCAGTTATTGCCATTATTACTTATTTAAGGACCTACTAGAAGTAATGGCCAGTTAAAGTGCTATGAATACCTGCCAGGAGATGCAGCACATATGTACCAAATAATAGGTATTATTATAATAAAATGCAACATACGATAGATTGACTCTACTGGCTACATTCATAAATCCAAAAAATAAAACAGACATGAAGTAGAGTGGTTTTAATGGATAGTTTGCATAGTAAGCTACTATTTACATGATGTGTTGTAAGAGCTTGCTAATGATGGGGAAGAGAAGAAGTAGGAGTAAAGGCAAGAATGACAATGAAGGCAACAATAGCATCCTTACTTTATTAGGCAAGGGAGGACACCAATCAAAAGAAATCATAGCTAATTCACTCAAAAAGTCCAAAGTTAGCTTAAATAACAATTATAGTGTTAAAAAAATCTGGGGAAAACAATGGACTAAACCTATCTTCATAAAAAGAAAAAAAAAAAGAGTGAGGAGAAACTACACACTGAAAACAGATCTACAGATAAAGCACATGTATACTTTTTAATGTGATATTAGAGTTGGCCCTTCAACTTGGGGGTTAGTGGTGCCAACCCCCTGAACAATTGAAAGTCTACCTGTAACTTTTTTTTTAAGTTTAAAAGCTACTCGTACAGAGGTGCCTGGGTGGCTCAGTCGGTTAAGCGTCCGACTTCGGCTCAGCTCATGATCTCGTGGTTTGTGAGTTCGAGCCCCGTGTCGGGCTCTGTGCTGACAGCTCAGGCCCTGGAGCCTCCTTCAGATTCTGTGTTTCACCATCTCTCAGCCCCTCCCCTGCTCATGCTCTGTGTCTCTCAATAATAAATAAGTGTTAAAAAAATTTAAAAGCTACTCGTACAGAAAGCCTTTTGTTATTTTTTTTACTGAGGTATAGTTGACATACAACACTCTTTCAGAGGTACAACATACTGATTCCGTATTTGTATATATTGCAAAATGAACACCACAGCAAGTCCAGTTAATACCCTTCACCACACGGAGTAACCAATTTTTTTCTTACGATGAGAACTTTTAACATTTACTTTCTTAGGAACTTTAGAATATTCAGCACAGTATTAATAATTATAGTCACCATGTTACACATGACAGCACCATGATTTATTTATTTTACAACTGGAAGCTTGCACCATTTGACCCCTTTTGCCCACCCCCTACCCTCTACCTTTGGGAACCACCAATCTGTTCTCTATATTACAGAGCTTGGTTTTTTGTCTGTTTAAATTCCACATATAAGATCACATGTACTTGTCTTTCTCTTGTTTCACTTAGCATAATGTCCTCAAGTTCCATTGTTGAAAGGCTTTCAAATGATAATTCACTTTGAGTCTAAGTGATATAATGATATAATGAAAGACTGTTATTAGAATTGAATTTGTAATTCTACATTTGGAAACTAAATCTTATCTAGGTAGTACTCTGGATCCTAATCTGCAATCACTATGATATTCAAATCCTCTAGCCTTTGGCTATTCAAAGATAATCCTAATATTAAATATGCTTTTACTTATCAAAAAAATAACCCTTATATCTGTAAGAACATGTATATTGCTGTTTGGTTCTAAAGTGATAGTCATATGAATATATATACAGTATTATTTTAGTATTTTGGTTAAATTTAATATAAATCCACACTTTGGCATTGTGTTTAAGGAATGAGGGGTGTCTAGCAATTGCACTACTAGGTATTTATCCAAGGGATACAGGTGGGCTGTTTTGAAGAGGCACATGCACCCCAATGTTTATAGCAGTGCTATCAACAATAGCCAAAGTATGGAAAGAGACCAACTATCCATCGACAGATGAATGGATAAAGATTTGGTATACATACACAATGAAGTATTACTTGGCAATCAAAAAGAATGAAATCTTCCCATTTGCAACAATGTGGGTGGAACTTGAGGACATTATGGTAAATGAAATTAGAGAAAGACACATATCATATGACTTCACCCATATGTGGAATTTAAGATACAAAACATATGAACATAAGGGAAGAGAAGCAAAAATAATATAGAAACAGGGAGGGGGACAAAACATAAGAGACTCTTAAATATAGAGAACAAACTGAGAGTTGCTGGAGGGGGTTGTGGGTATGGGGATGGGCTAAATGGGCAAGGGACATTAAAGAAGACACTTGTTGGGATAAGCAGTGGGTGTTATACATAGGGCATGAATCACTGGAATCTACTCCTGAAATCATTATTTTAATATGCTAACTAACTTGGATGTTAATAAAAAAATAATAAAAAATAAAAATAAATTTACAAAATAATTCTGAAACAAAAAGGAATGACGGGGTCTATATCTAGCAGCACCTACAGAGATAACTTCTTGGAAATATAAACTATGGGTCACTCCACAGAGCTGTGCTCCACCTAAAAGTATAACAGAGAGAGGATAAAATGGGCAGGTAAACAGGTCTACCAAGGAGTGTAAAAGAGGAGTGCACACGTGAGGCCACTTCACAGTAATGAACATGTCAAAAATGAATCCTTGAACTAACATCTCCTTTTCTGCAGAAATTTATTATAATTTTTTACAATAACTTTTTAAATATAGATAAATCTAAAACAATCTATAAATTACAAAAAGCTAACAATTTAGTAGTAAACACTTAGATTTGAACTATAGAAAAATTCTCACTGATTTCATTAACTTTAAAAAATTTTAAGTATAGTTGACACAAAATGTTACCTTAGTTTCAAGTGTAAAACTTAGTGATTTGACAAGTTTATACATTATGCTCTGTTCACTACAAGTAGAGCTACCATCTGTCCCATTACATTGCTATTACAATATCACTGACTATATTCCTTATGCTCTGCTTTGCATTCCTGTGGCTTACTCATTCTGTAAATAGAGTACTGTATCTCCCTCTCCGCTTCAACCCATTTTGCCTAACCTCCTCCCTTCCCCTCTGACAGCCATCAATTTGTTCTCTGTATTTATAGGTCTGATTTTGCTGCTTGTTTATTCATGTTTTAGATTCCATTTATGAGTGGAGTCATATGGTATTTGTCTTTCTCAGTCTGACTTATTTTCCTTAGCATAATACCATCTAGGTCTATCCATGTTGTCTCAAATGCAAGATCTCATCCTTTCTTATGGCTGTGCAATATTCCTGTGTGTGTGTGTGTGTGTGTGTGTGTGCGTGCATGTGTTTATCACATTTTCCTCATCCATTCATCTATTGATGGACATTTAGGTTACTCCCATGTCTTGGCTATTATTACAAATAATTCTGCAATAAACATAGGGGTGCATATATTTTTTTGAGTTAGGGTTTTTGTTTTCCCTGGGTAAATACCCAACAGTGGAATTATTGGATCATATGGTATTTCTATTTTTAATTTTTTGAGGAAACTCCATACTGTTTTCCACAATGGCTGTACCAATTTACATTTCTATCAACTGTGCACCAGGGTTCCTTTTTTCTCCATATCCTCACCAATACTTGTTGTTTCTTCTCTTCTTGCTTTTAGCTATTATAACAGGTGTGAAGTGATATCTTACTGTGATTTTTATTTGCATTTCCTTGATGATGAGGGACACTGAGCATCAGAAAACATGTGTCTGTTGACTATCTGTCATGTCTTTGGAAAAATGTCTATTCATATCCTCTGCCCATTTTTCAATTGGATTTTTTGTTTTTTGGGTTTTTTTTTTTCTTTTGGTGTTGAGTTGTGTAAGTTCTTTATATACTTTGGATGTTAACTCCTTATCAGATACATCATTTGCAATTTCTTCTCCCATTCCATCGGTTGTGTTTTTTGTTTTCCTGATGGTTTCCTTTGCTGTGCAAAAACCATTTATTTTGATGAAGTCCCAATAATTTTATTTTGCTTTTGTTTTCCTTGCCTTAGGAGACATATCTAGAAAAATATTCCTAGGGCTGATGTCAAAGAAATTACTGCCTCAGCTCTATCATAGGATTTTTATGGTTTCAGGTCTCACATTTAGAACTTTAATCCATTTTGAATTTATTTTTGTGTATGGTGTTAGAAAATACTCCAGTTTAATTCTTTTGCATGTTGTTGTCCAGTTTTCCAAGCACCATTTATTGAAGAAACTATCTTTTCCCCATTGTATATTCTTCCCCCCCCCCTTGTAGTAAGTTAATTGACAATATAAATATGGGTTTATTTCTGGGCTCTTTATTCTGTACCATTAATCTATGTGTCTATTTTTGTGCCGGTATCGTACTATTTTGATTACAACTGTATAGTATATCTTGAAATCTGGAATTGTGAAATCTCTAGCTTTGTTCTTCTTTTCCAGGATTGCTTTGGCTATTCAGGGTCTTCTGTAGTTCCATACAAATTTTAGTATATTTGTTCTAGTTTTGTGAAAAATGCTGTTGGTATTTTGATAGGAATTGCTTTGGGTAATGTGGACAATTTGACAATATTTGTTCTTCCAACCCATGAACATGGCATATCTTTCTATTTGTTTGTGTCATCTGAAATTTCTTCCATCAGTGTTTTATAGTTTTCAGAGTATAGGTCTTTCATTTCTTTGGTTAAGTTTATTCCTAGGTAATTTATTATTTTTGGTGTTACTATAAATGTTATTACTATTTATATCTCTCTTTTTGTGACTTTGTTGTTAATGTATCAATATGCTACTGATTTCTGGGTATTAATTTTTATCCCACCACTTTACTGAATTTGTGAATTCTAGTAATTTTTCGGTGGAATCTTTAGGATTTTTTATGTATAGTACCATATTGTTTCCAAGTGACAGTTTAACTTCTTTACCAATATGGATTCCTCCCATTTCCTTTTCTTTTCTGATTGCTGTGGCTAGGACTTCCAGTACTATGTTGAATAAAAGTGATAAGAGTGGATATCTTTGTCTTATTACTGACCTTAGAGGGAAAGCTCTGTTTTTCACTATTGAAGGATGATGTTATCTGTGGGTTTTTCATACATGGCCTTTATTATGTTCAGGTATGTTCCCTCTACTGCCTTTACTATGCTGAGGCATGTTTCCTCTAATCCTATTTTGTTGAGAGTTTCTATCATGGATAGATGCTGAATTTTGTCAAATACTTTTTCTCGCATCTCAGGAATAAATTCCATTTGATCGTGGTAAATGATCTTTTTTGTATTTTTGTATTTACAATATGTAATGTATTTAATGTGTGAAGCTTGCTAATATTTTGTTGAGGACTTTTGTATCTATGTTCATCAGGTATCTTGGCCTATAGTTTTCTTTTCTTGTGGTGTCTTTGTCTGGCTTGGGTATCAGGGTAATGCTGGCCTTGTAGAATATATTTAGAAGCTTTCCTTCCTCTTCTATTTTTTGGAATGGTTTGAAAAGGTATTAACTCTTCTTTAAATTTCTGGTAGAACTCATTTATTGTCTGGTCCTATACTTTTATTTTTTGACAGTTTTTTGGCTACCCATTCAATTTTGCAATTTATAATTTGTCTGTTAATCTTTTCTATTTTTTTCTCCTTCAGTTTTGGAATATTGAATGTTTCTAGGAATTTATTCTTTATTCTGGGTTGTCCAGTTTACTGGGATATGCTTTTAATACTATTCTCTTACAATGCTTTGTATTTCTGTGCTGTCCATAGTTATTTCTCTTTTCTTCTTTCTGAATTTATTTGGATCCTTTCTCATTTTTTTTCTTGACGAGTCTGGCTAAGAGTTTGTCAGTTTTATTTATTTTTTAAAAAAACAAGGTATTGGTTTCATTGATGTGTGTGTGTGTGTGTGTGTGTGTGTGTGTGTGTGTTTTAGTCTTTATGTCATTTATTTCTTCTCTGATCTTTATTTCCTTTCTTCTATCCACCTTGGGCTTTGTCCTTTTTTTAATTTCCTTTAGGCATTAGGTTAGATTATTTACTTAATTTTTTCTTGCTTCTTAAGGTAGGCCTTTATTGCTATATAATTCCCTCTTAGAAATGTTGTCACCATGTCCCAGAGATTTTGGACAATTGTGTTTTCATTTTCATTTGTCTCCATGTATTTTTTTATTTCTTCTTTTATTGCTTTATTGATCCATTGTCATTGTTTTTTTATTACACGTTTAGTCTTCAGATGTTTGTGTTTTTTCCAGTTTTTTTCTTGTGATTTATTTCTAGTTTCATACTGTTGTGTTCAGAAAAGATGCATGGTATGATTTAAATTTTTCTGAAATTTATTGAGGCTTGTTTCATGGCCTAATATGTGATCTATCTGGAGAATGTACTATGTGTGCTTGAAAAGAATGTGTATTCTGTTGTTTTTAGATGGAATTATCTGTGTGTATCTGTTATGTCCATCTAGTCTAATGTGTCATTCCAAGACATTGTTTTCTTATGGATTTTCTGTCTGGATGATCTGATGTAAGTGGAATGTTAATATCTCCTATTATTATTACACTACCATCAATTTTTCTCTTTATGTCCAGTAAATATGTGCTTTATGCATTTAGATGCTCCCAGTGTTGGGTGTATAGATATTTACAATTATTATATATTCTTGTGGAATTGATCCCTTTTTGTCATTATGTAATGCCCTTCTTTATCTCTTATTACAGTCTTAGTTTTAAGTCTATTTTATCTGATGTAATTATTACTACTCTGGCTTTTTCAATGTTTTTCATTTCCATTCACATGATGAATGTTTTTCCAACCCTTCACTTTCAGTCTGTATGCATCTTTAGGTCTGAAGTGAGTCTCTTATAGGCAGCATATAGATGGGTCTTGTGTGTGTGCACGTGCGCACACGCACACGTGTGTGTGTGTGTGTGTGTGTGTGTGTGTGTGTGTGTGTTAATCCATTCTGGCAGTTTAAGTCTTTGATTGAAGCATTTATGCCATTTAAATTTAAAGTAATTATTGATAGGTATGTATTTACTGCCATTTTTAAAAGTGGTTTTCTGGTTCTTCTTATAGTTCTTCTTTGTTCCTTCTTCTTTTGCTCTCTTTAGTTGTGATCAATGACCATCTATAATGTTTTGTTTGGCTTTCATTCTCTTCATTTTTTGTAAATCTGTCATATTTTGGGTTTGTGGTTACCAAAAGGTTTATATACTTCATCATAAATAAATAATCATCCATGTTAATTTTATGGTCATTGAAGTCCAAACACATTCTTAAAAGAAAGAAAGAAAGAAAACAGAAAACAAAAAATCTTTTTTTTTTCAGTTTCTGTTCCCTTTTTACTCCTTTCTCCACATGTTATGTATAGGTTGTCATATTTTACATCTGTGTTTTCATATCTTTCTTATGTCTAATTATGGTCATTTCTTTTCCACTTAAAGAAGTCCCTTTAACATTTCTTTTAAGGTTGGTTAACTAGTGATAGCTCCTTTATCTTTTGTTTGTCTGAGAAATTCTTTATCTCTCTTTCAAATATGAAAGTTTGCCAGGCTGAGTATTCTTAGTTGTAGGGTTTTTTTCTTTTTTTCTTTTTTTTCCTTTCATCAATTTGAATATATCATGTCTCTCCCTTCTGGCTTGCAATGTTTCTGCTGAAAATGCAGCTGACAGCCTTATAGGTTTTCTATAGACTTGGATGTCTATTTCCTTACCTAGGGTAGGGAAAATGTCTCTTTTTCTCTTCTTCTGGGATCCCTAGAATGTAAATGTTTGTTTGCATAATGTTGTCCAAAGATCTCTTAATCTATCCTCATTTTTAAAAATTCTTTTCTCTTTTTGATGTTCAGCTTGTATGCTTTCCATTACCCTGTCTTCTGGATTGCTGATATGTTTTTCTGCATCCTCTAATCTACTGTTGTTTCTCTCTAGTGTGTTTTCTATTTCATTTATTGTATTATTCAAATATTATTGGTTCTTTTTAATATTTTATATCTCTTTATTGAGAGTCTCATTGAGTTCTTTTATTTTCTGCAGCCCAGTGATTATTTTTATGATCATTACTTTAAATTCTTTATTAGGCATATTGCTTATCTCTGTTTCATTTAGTTATTTTCCTGATGTCTTTTTCTTATTCTTTCTTCTGGAGCATATTCTTCTATGTCCCCATTTTTGCTTGACTTTCTATATTTGTTTCTATGGAAAAGCAAAATGACTACATCTCCTGAAGCTGAAGGTTTTGTGTATGGTTTCCCCTATGCAGACTGTGTGTTTTTGGAGCTTTAGCTATATATGCTAGTTATTCTTTTAAACTGTGGCTTTTTTGAGAAAGAATAAGGAAAAAATAATGGCAGTAAAAGAACAAAGAAAAGAAGAAAATAAAAAAGGAGAAAGAAATAAAGAAAACAAGAAAGAACAAATTAAAAAGAAAAAAAGACATATTTTAAAAAGCAATAATAATAAATATAATAATGAATTACATTTTAAAATAAAAATTAAACAACAACAAAAAAAAACCAATAAAACACAAAACCATGACTTGTTCTCTATGCCCTAGCACCACAAGGTGGCTGGCGTGGGCTAGTGGTCCCTGGGTTTGCTGAGGTCTAAAAGCTCACCATGAAACAGATCTTGTTCTGATTTAGGGTGGAGGGGAAGATCATGTTTCCACAGTTCCTTGGACGTTTTAAGCTGTGGTATTTTTTTCTGTGTCTCAGGGCAACAAGAGCTGGCATGGGCTCGGAGTTCTGAGCTTGCTGAAGTCACAAGATTTCTGTGATGACTGGACCCACCAGTTACAGCATCAGGATCTGCCTGTTAAGGTCTTAGAAGCCGCCTCTTATAGTAGCCAAACCCCGCTCCAGCCTGGGCTTTTAAGGTAGAGGGAGGAAGAGATCATTCCTGCAGTTCCTCAGCCTTTTTATTATTTTTTTAACGTTTTATTTATTTTTTAGAGAGAGACAGAATGCAAGTGGGTGGGAGCAAAGAGAGAGGGAGGCACAGAATCTGAAGCAGGCTCCAGGCTCTGAGCTGTCAGCACAGAGCCTGACGTGGGGCTCAAACTCATGAGCTGTGAGATCATGACCTGAGCCAAAGTCAGATGCTCAACTGACTGAGCCACCCAGGCACCCCATCCGCCTTTCTAAACTACAGCTTTTCTTCTGTGACCCAGTGTGGCTAGGGCTGGTATGGGCTTGTGGACACTGGGCTCACTGAAGTCACATGCTCACTGAGATGACCAGACTTGCCTGTTATGGTGTCCAGACCATGCTCACGTCTAGTCTCTGAAGGTGGAATGGGAATGTAAACAGTGTTGATTTCCAGTCACTGTGATCTGGAGAGCTTTCCTGCAGCTCATCCACTGGCAGATTTCTAGTGTTGTCTCTATTATACGTTAGTTGCTCTTTTAAACTGTGATGTTTTGTTTTGTTTTGTTTTGTTTTGTTTTGTTTTGTTTTGTTTCTGTGCCCAAGGACAGAAGGATCTCTTCCCAGTCCCTCAGTACTATCCCTCCCTACTGCCATTCACAGCATGGGGAAGAGGGGTTCCCTTTATTACCATATCTCTGTCTCTGTTGCTGGTCTCTTCCCTGTTCTCTCTGTCTTTGGTTGTTCAGTAGCTGTGCAGTCAGCCCTTACTCAGTTCTTCTTCAGGAGCAACTATTCTATTACTAGGTGTAACTTGGTGTATTCTATGATGGAGGTGAATTCAGTCTCCTATATTGCTACCTTGAACCCCACCTATAACTTTTGACTCCCTCCCAAATTTAATTACTAATAGCCTACTGTTGACCAGAAGCCTTAATAATAAACATAAAGTCGATTCACACATATTTTGTATAGGTATTAAATACTGTATTCTCACAATAAAGTATGCTAGAGAAAAAAACTTATTAAGAAAATCATTAAGAAAGAGAAAATACATTTACAGTAGTGTAGAGTATTTATTGAAAAAAATCCTCATGTAAGCAGACCCATGAAGTTCAAATCCATATTGTTCAAGGGGCAAGTGTATAGGGTTTTTCTTGTTCTCCTGTCATTTAAAACAATTGTTTTGTTCTATTTTTTTAACAAAGACTACCAAGAACTACATTTTCATTTAATTAAACTTAACCCAGTAAATAAACTTTGGAGTAGGACATTAAAAACTATGTGCTAATAAAATGAGCTAAATACAAAATGATTATACCTAATGTTTCAGAGATGCTCTTTAAAAAGGCTTTACTAAATCATCTGGTTCTCACCTCCAGTTGTCTCCCTATCCTCCCTTTCCCTAGCAACAATATAACATTAAAATCCTTTGCTGTTCTGGAACAAATATTGCCTTCATATTTGTAGTCTATCTTTATGATCTGTAATGTGGTTGTTAAAATGATTGTACAAATGTACAATCTGCTTTATCTGCTTTAGTGCAGATAGAAGGGAGCAGGCATTAATCAACCATTCAATTTAAGTGCAAGCCACAATAATGACTGTGTTAGTAGGGATGGCAAGAGTCACTGAACCAGTCTGGACCAAACAAAATATGTGAGTCACACTGGCTGGGTAGCACAAAATGTCAGCTTCCTCAGCAAGGTTCAGCAGAAAATGCAAATAATTTGAGTGGAAAAAATATATGTTGTGATGAAAAACCTTTGAAAAGACAGGCTTGTCTATGTGAAGTGAATATTAACAAATAAAGCATCTCAGGAATGCTAACAAAAAACATGGCTATCCATTTATACTGTTCTCACCCATCATCCAAACCAACCTGTATGGACTGTAGTTTAACGCTTTTGATGACCACCATTCTTTGGGGGCATTGCACAGATCCATGGAAAATACATTATTAGCTACTTATTTATCACTCTTCTCCCTTCACCCGCCACTCACAAAACTTTAAGAGACTCACTCTAATATTCAAGTATCCTAAAAGGAACTAATCACTTAAAATTAAACCTATTTATTACCGCACAGAGTTTATTATATAACTGGCTGCTGATGTTTATTGCTCACACAGTTTGTCAGGAGTATGGCTGTAATTATTTAATAAATAAGCTCTTACTGTAAGAAAAGTGAAGGGCTTCCTTGGTGGCTCAGTCTGTTAAGCATCCGACTTCAGCTCAGGTGATGATCTAACCGTTAGTGAGTTCAAGCTCTGCATCAGGCTCTGTGCTGACAGCTTGGAGCCCAGAGCCTGCTTCGGATTCTAGGTCTCCCTCTCTTCTTTGTCCCTCCCCTGCTCTCTCTCTCTCTCTGTCTCTCTCTCTCTCTCTCTCAAAAACACATAAACATTAAAATTTTAAAAAAAGTGAGAATAATGTTTCTTTGTGCACTTATTCAGTAATAGATATAATAAAGGATGATTGGTGCCTTAATGATTTGTATTTATTTTTCATGTTTTTTTAATTTATGGAAGTACTCTTTCCTAGACAGAAAAACTAAGACTCTACATTACTAATTATCAAAAGTCTTATTTATACTTCCCATAGTGCATTCTTATTTCTTAAATATATATACGTTTAAAAATACGTGAAAAACTTGTTTAAAAGATCTCACAAGGGGCGCCTGGGTGGCTCAGTCAGTTAAGAGTCCAACTTCAGCTAAGGTCATGATCTCACGGTTTGTGGGTTTGAGCCCTGTGTTGGGCTCTGTGCTGACAGCTTAGAGTTGGGAGACTGGAGCCTGTTTCAGATTCTGTGTCTCTCTTTCTCTGCCCCTCCCCCACTCGTGTTCTGTCTCTCTCTGTCTCTCAAAAATAAATAAACGTTAAAAATTTAAAAAATAATAAAATTAAATTAAAAAATAAAAGATCTCACAAAGAAAGTGTTCTCTGTCCATTCTGTTAGGTTCTAAACTCCCCAGTTCTAAAATAACATGAATTTTTTTCCAATATATGAAATTTATTGTCAAATTGGTTTCCATACAACACCCAGTGCTCATCCCAAAAGGTGCCCTCCTCAATACCCATCACCCACCCTCCCCTCCCTCCCACCCCCATCAACCCTCAGTTTGTTCTCAGTTTTTAAGAGTCTCTTATGCTTTGGCTCTCTCCCACTCTAACCTTTTTTTTTTTTTTCCTTCCCCTCTCCCATGGGTTTCTGTTAAGTTTCTCATTTGTCTGTCTTCACTGAAAGTAATTCTCAATAAGATAATGAAGAAAAATCATCTTTTTATAGATATTTAGAAATCAGTTTCTTAGCACATAATAACCCAGGGCTCCCTTCCACTTTTATAATACATATTGTACTTGCCATTACTATATAAACACACACACACACACACACACACACACACACACACAATTTGAAGGGATGGGAGTGGGAAACTCACTTTTTTTGAGGTCCTATTATCTAACATTCCAGAAATCCCCTGGGTGTTGTTTTTCAGAGTTGAGTGCTCTGAAAATGTAGCCCCAGAGAACATGTCAGAAGGAAGGAAGAAGAGAAGGGATGAAGAGAGGAACAGGTAGGAAAAGGGAAGATAAAATCACGCTATTCTGAAATCGAGAAGAAAGTTATGTTCATACCATTATGAAACTTAAACCATTTGAACTCTCATCTATAAGGAAGGATAGAAACTTTAAAATCAAGCTATTAGCACAATAATATTAAAGTTAAAACAAGTCAAATGCAACTTTACGTACAAAATAAAAAGATGTTATTGAATATATAACTATGCCCACGTCCAAATTTACCCTTGTCTCTGTGCATTTTATATCCATCCTACAGGCAATACTTTAATTTCCATCTCAATTACCCATGGTGAGTCAGTCAATAAAGGATTCAAAACTGAACTGAGCCAGAATTATGATTATTGTGGAGGCTGGCTTATGGGTCCAGGGGTATTTACTATACTATTCTTTATATGTTATTACATGTTTGAAACTCTCCATAATAAATCTCCATTAGTCTAAATCCCAGATCCATACATTTTTTATTTCAAACATTAGTTTTGCATACTTTCTCCCTTAATTGGGATTTGGATGGGAGATAGGATAGGGCAAATGCTAAAATTACTATCACCATAAATGGAATGGAATGATCAAAAGGGAAGTAGAAAATAGCACAAGATAGTAGAGAAAGAAGAGAGGATGCTGAAATGGAAGGATTTTGAATGAGAAGTAGCATTTGAGGGGCACTTGGGTGGCTCAGTTGGTTGAGTGTCTGACTCTTGATTTCAGCTCAGGTCATGATCCCAAGGTCATGGGATCAAGCCCTGCAATTCTCTCTCCCTCTGTCCCTCCACCCCATTGCCACTCTCTCTCAAGTAAAAAAAATTTTTTTTAATTTATTTTTTTTACGTTTTATTTATTTTTGAGACAGGGAGAGACAGAGCATGAACAGGGGAGGGTCAGAGAGAGGGAGACACAGAATCTGAAACAGGCTCCAGGCTCTGAGCTGTCAGCACAGAGTCCGACACGGGGCTTGAACTCATGGACCGCGAGATCATGACCCGAGCTGAAGTCGGCCGCTTAACCGACTGAGCCACCCAAACACCCCACTAATTTAAAATATAATAAAAAAGACGTAGCATTTTGCATGGTAATTGAAAAATGATTGGAAGCAGTTTGGAGGCTGAAGGAAGAGGGGCAAGCAAGATGAGCAAAGACAGAGAAGTGGAAATATTCTGTATGGGTTCAAGGATGACAGGTTGCCCAGTGTGGCTGGAGCATAAGGACAAAGAGAAAGGTGTTGAAAAGTAATGGCCATATTGTGAAAAGTCTTCATAACCAATGCTAGTAAAGGGGAGGAACAAGGGCAGGTATGATATAAAGTTATTTCTTTTTAATTCTCTTTTGGGGAATGAAATAGCTCCAGAAAACTGCAAAAATTGTATGGATTATTACAATGTGAATAAAGTAACTGTCACCATATTAAAAGAACGTAACATTAACAGTTCCCCTGATCGAGCAGTCTCTCTTGTGTCCCCTCTGAATCTCTCTCTCTGTTACATCTCAAACACCATTGATTACCTCTTCCTGTTTCTGAAATTTCTATGGAAGAAAACATACAATATATATTCTTTTGTGTAAGTCTCCTTCCACTAAGCATTGTGTTTGTGATACTCATCTGTGTTGTTTCCTGTATCTGTTATTACTTCACTTTCATTGATGTTTAGTATTCTATTGTATGAAAATATGCAATTTATTTAATCCATTATTGATGAACATTTGGGTTTTTCAAATTTGGGGCTCTTACAAATAATTCTGATAGGAACTTTTTAAATATAGCTTTTCTTGAACATTGGCACATATTTTTGTTGGATATATACCTAGCACTAAAACTTCCACTTCATAAAATATGCATGTGTCCAACATTGGATAATGGCAAACAGTTCTTCAAAGTGGTTACAAAAATCTATACTCTGATTAGCAGCATATTAGAGTTCTCATTGTTCCGCATCTTTACCAATGTTTAGTGCAGTCGTTATTTTAGATTTCTTTATCCTGTGGACTTTAGGAGCTTCTCCTTATGGTTTTAATTACTAATGACATTGGACATGTTTTAATATTTTCACTTGTTATTGGGTATGCTGTTTTGTGGTGGATGTTTCAGACTTGTGTTGTTGTTGTTGTATACTGGGTGGCCTTTTACTTATTGACTAGTGAGGATCCTCGTATTATCATAAGATATATTCTTCATTGAGTACATTGCAAATACCTCCTTCTACTCTGTGGCTTATTCCTTTATTCCTTAAATAGTATCTTTTAATGAGTAGAAAGAAATGTTTACTAATTAACTACAATCGTTTTCAATTATAATCAGCATATTTTGTATCCTGTTAAAGAAAAAAATATTTACCACAATATCTTGAAGCTACCATCTTATATTACTTATAGAAACATTGTATTAAGCTTTCAACTATATTTCTACAATCTGCTTGAAACTGATTTTGGTGTATGTAAACTCTATCTCAAAAGTAAAAGGATTACACAAAGATTGAACTTTAGTAATGGCATGCATGAGGGAGTATTTAGTAAAATGTGTACTGGTATGTGTAATTTATTTTGAAATGCATTAAAAAAAAGATGGATTAATGAAAGGTAGAAGTATAAGCAGTAAGATGTATATGTGACAAAACACATAGAGTAAAATGCTAATGGTAGAATACAAATTGTGGGTATATCAATATTCACAGTAAAATTATTTCAACTTTGCTGAATATTTAAAAATTTTCAGGGGTGCCTGGGTGGCTCAGTTGGTTGAGCGTCCAACTTTGGCTCAGGTCATGATATCACAGCTCGTGAGTTCGAGCCCCACGTCGGGCTCTGTGCTGACAGCTCGGAGCCTGGAGCCTGCTTTGGATTCCGTGTCTCCCTCTCTCTCTGCCCTTAACCCACTCTCATTCTGTCTCTGTCTCTCTCAAAAATAAATAAATGTTAAAAAAAATAGAAGGAAAAAATTTCCATAATATATTGTAAAATATTAACCAATGTATTTTACTGTATTGAAATAAGGGGAAATTGATATGATCACTTTAATAAATTCAGATAAAGCATTTGACAAAACTCAATACCCACTTATAACACAAACACTCAGAAAACTAGGAACACAAGGGAACTTTTTTAACCCAATAAAATACACTTACTATGGGTTGGATTCTACCCCAAAAAGAGAGGCTGAAGTCCTTATCTCTGCTACCTGTGAATGCAACCTTATTTGGAAATAGAGTATTTGCATTTGTGACTAATTAAGTTAAAATAAGGTTGTACTGGAGTAGGGTGGACCTTACATCTAATGACTGATGTCCTTTTAAGATGACCATGTAAAGCCACAGAGAAGTCAGTGTGGAAACACACACAAAGAGAAAATGGCCAGTCTTTGGGATTTCTTCATTTATAAATGCATCACTCCAATTTTTGCCTCTGACTTCACATGGCCATTTTCTCTTTTAAAAGCTAGAAAGAGGCAAGGAATACTCTTCTTCTAGAGCTTTTAGAAAGAGTGTGACCCTGTTGACATCTTGACTTCAAGGACTGACACTACCTGATTTAAAGTTTTACTACAAAGCTATAGTGACCAAGATATCATGGTGTTGGTGTTAAATAGACATACAGATCAATGAAAAGTAATACAAAGTCCAGAAATAGACCCACACATATATAATCAATTAATTTTTAACAAAGGCACCAAAGTAAAGTAATGGGAAAGGACAGCCTTTTTTAACAAATGGTACAGGGACAATGGATATTTTTTAGGAAAATAAACTTAATCTCTCACTTGTACCACACAGAAGGAGGGGGAAAAAAGCTCAAAATGGATCACATATCCAAAATTAAAAGCTTCTGAATAAAACACAGGATAAAGTCCTCATTAGGCAAAGACTTCTTAGAATATAGAAAGCACTAACCATAAAATGAAAAAAATAAAAAGAAAATCTGATAAACTGGGTTTCATTCAAATTAAAAACATCTGCTCCTGGAAAGATACCATTTCAAATATTAAAAGGCAAGCTACAGACTGGAAGAAAAATATTCGCAATGCATATATCAGAAGAAGGACTGATATCTAGAAGAAATTTTCACAACTCAGTAATAAGAGGACAAGCAACTCAATGTTTAAAATGGCCAAATGATTTTAAGGAACGCTTCACAAGGGGCACCTGGGTGGATCAGTCGGTTGAGCATCCAACTTATGATTTCAGCTCAAGTCATGATCTCATGGTTCATGGGGTCAAGCCCCACTTCAGGAACCATGCTAACAGCATGGAGCCTGCTTTGGATCCTCTGTCTCCCTCTCTCTCTCTGCCCCTCCTCCTCCTCTCAATAAATAAATAAACATTAAAAAAAAACACTTCACAAAATGAAATGCATAAATGGCTAACAGTGACCAAAAACATGCCCAGCATCACTGGTCGTTAGAAAAATTAAAAAGTGAAACCACAGTGATAAACAACTAAATTCTCACTAGAATCACTAATTTTTTTTAATTGACAAGATGAAGTGTTGGTAAAGATGCATAACAACCAGAATTCTCATACATTTTGCTGAAGAGAGTGTAAATCCATTTCGTTTTATACTTTGGAAAAGAATTTAGCAATTTCTTCTAAAGTTAAACATATATTTACTATATGATACAGCCATCCCACTCTTAGAGAAATGAAAATACATGCATATAAAAATATTCGAATGTGAATGCTTATGGCAATTTTATTCATAATAGCACCAAACCGGAAATAATCCAAATGTCTATCAAGAGGCAGATGAATAAACAATATATTTAGGCATATTAATTAAATAGAATACTACTCAACCACAAAAAGGAGCCAATTATGAACCACTGCAAAACATGGATAAATTCCTCAAACATTATTATGAGTAAAAAAATCCAGATGCAAAAAATACACTATATGATTCTACTTACATGAAGTTCTAGAACAGACAAAATGAATATACAGTAGTGAAAAAAATCAAACGTTGCCTAGGGCTTCGAGTGAATGGCAGTTCACTGCCAGGGCAAAAGAGAACGTTCGGGGATTTTAGAAGTATCTTATATCTTGATGGCACTGATGCACCAATTAACTAGTGAAGTCACCCGCACGGTAAAAATGCATGAATTTTACTGCATGCAAATTATACCTATATAAAATTGATTTAAAAATGAAAAAAAAAAAGAACTTGAAAAACAGTAAAAGGGAAGGAAGGAAGGAAGGAAGGGAACAAGAAAACAGGAAGGAGGTATGACAAATGCATTAACTTCTGAAAGTTTTCATGCAAAGAACTGAGAGAAGAAAACGGAAGAGGTTAAAATTCTTACAACTTAAATCATACAGGTTTGAAATAAGAGACCTTACAGAGTTCACAAAGAGGAAAGAGTGCCAGTTGGCTAAGGGAATACGTATATGATGGTGAGAGGGGAACACAGTCTGTTTTAAGAAAGTATGGGCAAAGCTAAAGATGGAACTGTCATAGCCAGACTAGGGGCCACTGTTGAAACAATACCGACAGAAACAAGAAGCAGAGGAAGGAGGTCCCTTTTCCCTCCTCTAACCATTCAGTTTCCCTCTCGTGCTCCCTACTTGCACAGTCTAGTGAGGAAGCACTAATATAAAGGAAATACGGTTATTTCGGCACCACCAAGACTAAGCATAGAAAGATGAGTTTGTTAGTGAGATACAGCAGCATAATAACCAGCCTGTTCTACCCCTTTGACTACTCAGGATCTCTTTTACATACCTTTTTACATATATTTAAATATCTATTCAACAACAAGACAACTTCATTTCACCTAATAAGATACAATTACCCTATATATAAAGACCTCCCACTGTCTCCCAAAAGTGAAGACGCATGAAGTCCCAATAATGATTGTATCCACTGCCCTGAGATAGTCAAAGTATCTATCTCTGTTGTTAATTGCTCCTCAAACTTAGAGTTCTCTCTGAATGTTCTGTTACCAAAAAACTAAATTTTAAAGGTAACTACCTTTATAAAATGATGCATAAAATAAAATAAAATGATACATAAAATAGTAAGAGGTAAGAGAAACAGAGAGAGAGAAAACACTTAATACTCACACATACACACAGAACCAATGTTCAGGTGGCCAATGTTTACCCCGTTTGTAGGTTGACCTAAATCTTTATTCCTGAAGGATCTAAAGTATCTGAATCCTCCTTGATCCTGCATTCCTTTGGTTGTTGTAATTATCCTTTAAGTTTTAAGATGGAGATGGAAATAGTTGGAGGCATCCCAGAGAATCCTTAGAGATCCAGTCTCTCCTATATCCATTGTGTAGCTGCATATCCACAAGCACTGCTTACACGAGTACACTAACTTTGTAAAATTAATTGTGCCATATAATTATGATATGTGTGCTTTTCTGTATGTATGTCAGACTTCAATGCAAATGTATTCTAATAATCAAGGTAGAAGAATGAGAACCTGGGGCGCCTGGGTGGCGCAGTCGGTTAAGCGACCGACTTCAGCCAGGTCACGATCTCGCAGTCCGTGAGTTCGAGCCCCGCGTCAGGCTCTGCGCTGATGGCTCAGAGCCTGGAGCCTGTTTCCGATTCTGTGTCTCCCTCTCTCTCTGCCCCTCCCCCGTTCATGCTCTGTCTCTCTCTGTCTTAAAAACGTTGAAAAAAAAATTAAAAAAAAAAAAAGAATGAGAACCTGAACTAGAGTAACGATTGTAAATATGGAAGAGAGGCTTGTAGATGTTGAACAAAATGCTGCAGAAGTTAAATTGGTCATATAAGATTATATATATGTGTGTGTGTGTGTGTGTGTGTGTGTGTGTATATATACATATATATCTTAATGTACATATTATGTAGCTGCATAAATACGTGGGATAAATGAAAGCAAAGAATAAGCATAACACTAAGATTTCTGGCTTCAGTGATTTGATAAATTAAATAAGACAGGGAATACAGCAGGAGGAGTGAATGATTAAGGATAAACGTAAAAGAATGCATTCATTCTGAAACATGTTACTTTTAAAATGGTGATGAGATTTGCAAACAAAAACAGCTGGCATCTGAAGGTGTGCTGGTATATAGAAGCTTAAAATCATGGGAGATTGGGGCTGACAATACAGATTTGAGATTCACTAGCATATAGGTAGTTATTGAAACCATCTCAAGAGAACAGATAGATGGGGAAGAGAGTGAGGTAGGCAGAATTCTAAAATCTCTCATGATCCACTCCCTCATATAATCCTCACCTATTGAGTGCATCTAGTTCTAAGCATATGATGAGATATGACTCTAATGATTGTTATATGGCAAGATGTCTCACAAATGTAATTAAGGTTCCAAGTCAGTTGATTTTTAAATAGGGAGATATATCCTAGCAGAATATAACCTTAAAATCATTTGGACTCTCCTTTGTGAAAGATATGTAAAGTTTGGGAGGGATTCAATGGAAAAGAAATTCTCTGTTGATGGCTTGCATAGAAGTGTCCATGCAGCAAGGAATGGTGGGAGTGGCCCAAGCTTACAGCCAGCAAGGAAATGGGAACCTTGATCCTATAACCACAGGAACTGAATTCTACCACAAACTGAATGAGCTTGGATGCAGATTCTTCCCCAGTGCTTCCAAAACGGCACACAGCTAGGCCGACTCCTGTAGTTCAGATTGTGAGAATCTGAAGAGAATCTAAGAGAACCTAAGAGGGGGCCTACAAAACTAAGAAATAATAAATGAGTCTTGTTATAAACTAAGTTTGTGGTCATTTATTAGGTAAGAGTAGAAAACTAATACAAGTAGCAAATGCAGCAAATGCAGAGGCTCAAAGGATTCATGGAAAAGAATTCCATGAAGAAACCAAAAAAGAACAGTCAGAGAAGTATGACAAAGATTACAGCATACATGAGTCTCAAGGAAAAGTGCTTGCAACAGTTTAAATTGCAAAAGATACAAGTATAGTATCTAAAATAATTGGGTTCAATAATCCATTGGTTACTAATAACTTATCAGAGCAGTAAGGGTAGAGGAAACCCAAACTATAACAACTTGAGGAAAACAATGGAAAGCAAAAGGGAAAAATGAGTATAGACTTTTTTTCATGAAGACTCTTTCAAAACAAGAGAGAGAGAGAGAGAGAGAGAGAGAGAGAGAGAGAGAAATAGGAAAGAAAATAATCAACAAAACACTTCTGGCTAGGAAAGAAAGGCAAAGTGGAAGGAGAAAGGGAGAAACTGAAGATATGGCAGAGAGGATAAAAACCTCACAGTGAGGTTTCCAAGAAGATGAGAAAAAATAATAGAACACAGATGGAACAGTTGACCTTGAAGCAGAAGAAGGACATCTCACCACCTGATGTTTATGGGGCAGTGGTGAGACAGAAATAGATATAACTCATTTTGAAAGGAAGAAATGGGCACTGGAGGAAGTACCACACTTAGGCTTGGCAAAGTGGAAGTACCACCCTTGAGCCTTTGCCAATCCCAAGTTCTGGCATATTTTCCACAAATATAACTCCTCCTCTAATGCTTGGATTGGCAAGGGACAGAAATGCTATCAGCAAGCAGGTCTGGACCAAGTTCCACACTATTCCTGGTCAAGAAGTACCTTCCTCAAAATTGTCTAAGTCCCCTTGGATGCCTGGGACTGGGGATGGCCATGCCATCTAAGAATATGTGGACTCTGGGCCCTATTTCTCCTCTCAAGGACACTCTCTGACTCTATGCTCCTTTCATGAAATCCACCAAATGCCCTGAAGAGCTTTGGAACTCATGCCTCTGGGGTTGCCCTGGCCTCTGTCATTAGTCCCAGTTCCAGGAAGATGGCAAGGTGAGCAGATTGCTCTTGCCTTGCTGACATAATCTATTTTGTTTTGTTTTACATGGAACTGAGTGAGAATGGGCTGCCAGAATGACACTAGCATGTGATTCTTAGTGACACTCACATGAGACACAGGACAAGGTCAGGGCTCTGAGCTACTAATGAGGGTGGTCCCCTATCAACTCTTGAGCCCAAACCACAGACCCATTCATGTTCTTCTTTGGTTGCAAATGTAACCAAAGGCTGTGGGATTGGCAGCAGAGATCCTTTATCCTATGTGCCTTCCACCAACAGCACTCAGAAGGAGTCTCTGTGCCATGTTTCCAGCCATCCATGGGAGATGCTGCACCTATCTCCTCTAAAGGCTTTCATGACCACTGCTCATAAGACCATATGGTGCATCAAATTAATGCCTCTCCTGCTTTTCATTGACATGGTGAGTGTAGTTGTACTAGAAGAGGGATAGATAGTCCTTGCATGAAATGGACTTCTCTACTTGCTTTATCCAACTGTCATTTGCTTATCCTCCTTAGTTGTGATGATATGTGGAAGACAGGGGTGTGTTAACATTGAAATGAATCACAGTTTTAGAATTCCATAAATATAACCTGAAAAGTTCAAAAAAAGACATGCTTGGAACATGTCTTGTTCTATGTTTGTAGGATTCTGAACAGTAAACTTAACATAATCAGAATACTATGGTAAAATTTGGATTTCTGGTCATCATCAACAAGACATAGTAACAACCTTCACGAGAGAGTCACTGGAAGCTAGTATTCATGGGTAACACAATGGATGATTTAGCATTATGAGTTATTGGTAGCCAGAATTAAAAAAATGATGTCTAGAAACTGAAGAAGCAATAAGATATCTATTTTTTAATAGCAACTTTGTGAAGAATAACAGTACTGCTATCTTTTACTAATGGTGGGAGATATGACATTAATCAAAAATAGCTCATCTGATGACAAAGAACATAAAGCCATAGTTCCTGGACCTGAACAGGAAGAGATGATACCAGATACTATGAAGAATATTCTCATGCACTGACTGGACAATAAGCAAATTCACAGATTCCACTTGTCTAATGACTTCTCATGACTAGTTTTAGAGACCTGGTTAACTGTGAGGACCATGAATTTGTATTAAGTAATCTAAGTATTTGAAAATTTTTATTCTAGCAAATCTCAACAGCTCACATATAAGAGGCAGACAGTAAAATTAATTCTAGGCTGAGGACTTATAGAGGTACAGAAAGATGAGGATCCAAGGGAATTAAGAGAGGTTCAAGAGATCAATCATGGGTTCCAGGATAAACAATGAAGTAAGGTTAGAGAGAAGTGAAATAGTAGTTCTTGGAGACAAAATCCAGAGCAGAACAAGGGTGGGGGACTTCTGGGATGGTGGGGGACCAAGATATGGATAAGAGCCAGGTGTCAGCATCTTCTATGACTGTGACAAGAAAATGGGAGTTTAAGGATTTATAAACAGATGTCTAAATCTCAAAAGGGGAAGGTTGTTTTGCCACAAAAGGTGATGAATATGATGCCTTAGTTTCCTACTGATGCTATAATAAAAATCACAGAAACTAAGTGTCTTACCCAACACCAACTTACTATTTTACAGTTCTCAAAGTAAGCGGTTTCACTAGGCTAAAATCAAGATGTTGGCAGGCCATTAATCCTGTTAAAAATCTAGGGAAGCATAGCATGTATCTTCTCTCCTCTCTGACCTCTGCTTCTTTCCTCATAACTTCTTTCTCTTAGACTCTTATCTTCTTGCCCCCCCCACTCCTTTTTAAAGAACCCTGTGATTATATCGCCCCCACTCAGAAAATCCACGATAATCTCCTCAGCTCATGTTCCTTAACTTAAGACATCTTCAAACTCTCTCTTACCATGTAAGGTAACATAGTCATAGTTGCTGGACATTAAAATGTGGACATGGAAGAGGGAGTGTCACTCAGCCTACCACCAATGGTATATTGAGAGAATGACTACCTCTACCTAAAGTGCTCCAGGGGCATTGGTATTCACAAGGAAGGGCAAGGTTTATCTAGGAAAATAAAAATAAAACTTATATTGAGCGAAAAAGATTTAGCAATTAGATTACTTTGTTTAGTGTGAAATAGAGATTCTAGAAGCTAAAACTGAAAGGTTTGGTAGAAAGAAGAATATCAAGAAGGTAGATTAAATAAGAGTATCATGGGGTTAAGAATGAATACCAGAGAGAACAAAAGATAGGAGAACAGTACTACTAAAATGATAACTATAAGTGGCAATAACGTGGAATTATCTAGGCTTAAGGCTGAAACAGACCTCTGGTGTCAAAGTTAAGCCCCATTGCAGTTACAGAGTGCCAGGAGATTCAGCATGAGGAGTCTGCACTGAAGCTACCAGGTCAAGTGACTGTGCTTTATGCTATTTACTTAAATCAGCAAAGTGAATCTGCAATGCCTCGGAAGGGATTAGTGTGTTTTTTTTTTTTCATGTTTGTGTTATTTTCTCATTTATAAGAAAGGACATTCTATTTTGTGAAGCTTTACAAAATTGAAGCATTGGAAGCTCCTGTTTACTTGAAAATGTACAAATTTAGAGTCAATTCTGGACCTCTGAAAACTTCTATTATAGTGGAAGAAAAATTGTCTGTATTTTGTAGATTGCATGATATAGTTGTTCCTAAACCCAAGCTGATAGAATGAGAAAGTCAATATCAATTATGTCAAACTTAAATTGTACATTTGCAAGAAATTCCAAAAAAAAGAAAAACGCTTTGTAGAAACATCCTAAAAAAAATCCTTGGTATTCTGGTTCTGAACCAAATACCATCTATAATTTGTAAGATATTTTAATAACTTTTTAAGATTCTTATTGTTTTGGGGGCACCTGGGTGGCATAGTCAGTTAAGTGTCCAAATTCAGCTCAGGTCATGATCTCACAGACCAATGAGTTTGAGCCCTGCATCAGGCTCTATGTTGACAGCTCAGAGCCTAGAGCCTGCTTGGCATTCTATGTCTCCTTCTCTCTCTGCCCCTCCTATGCTCACACTCTGTCTCTCTCTGTTTCTCTCAAAAATAAATAAACATTCAAAAAATAGATTCTGGGGCACCTGGGTGGCTCAGTCAGTTAAGCATCTGACTTTGGCTCAGGGCATGATCTCCCGGTTCATGAGTTTGAGCCCCATGTCAGGCTCTGTGCTGACAGCTCAAAGCCTGGAGCTTGCTTGGGATTCTGTGTCTCCCTCTCTCTCTGCCCCTCCCCCACTCACACTCAGTCTCTCTCTCCCTCTCAAAAATAAATAAACATTTAAAAAAACATTTTAAAAATGCTTATTATTCTGACTTCTACACCCTCAAAATAGAATTTCTTCAAACAAATTAATCCTAGATATAACTACTGAAGGGCTGATGCTGGTTATGACAGGGAACTTGAATAAAGACTCCATGTGACATCATTTTTTGTCAAGGGTAAGTTTTTCAATCATTTCTTTGGTTTTCATCTAAAATAGTATGGGGCCATGACGCTATGTGAACCTTCTTAATATAGCCTTGGTTTTAAGCTTTTCATCTCTTAGGCATTTAAATCCGCTTTTTCTTTTTTGTTGAAAAAGTTCAAGCAAAAAGGAGAAAAATGAGACAGAACTCCCTGCCTTAAGTTCTAAGAGTACTTGGATGAGCCACGAGATGGGAAGCTATATGATAGCTTTTTGCTCTTTTCTACGACCCCATGACCTAACTGTGAGAAGCACTTTCCATCCCCAGGGTCAATTTCAACACATCTAATAGCAAAACTTGAATGAAACAGCCAATAACTGAGTCTGCCTGGCTGGTAATAGCAGCTGCAGCATTGTCAAATCATCAGCAATTTCTCTCTCAAAAACACACAGGAGATGGATTTGTATTTTCTTCCTCATTACAACCAAGAAAACTGATACACACAATATAAATGTAAGGATTTTTTTTCCTCATGACTTTTCCTCTGTAGACTTCTTTTTCTCCTTGTGTGCCTTACAGCTGAATGTCAGAAACTTCTCACACAAAGCTTACGAAGCAGTAAGTAAACTAGAAATGTTGGGTAAATGTATTTTTCCCAAGTATAAGAAGACCCATGAGATACTTCACCTCCATGTATAGAATGATATAGTTAAAACCTGGGGTCTAGAGAGAAAGTATTAGGTCAATAGGTGATTTTGTTATTTTACAGAGAATAAACGAAATGAAAATGAGAGCTTTCTTTGTTTTAGAATGAGTTTTATCACCTTATTGTAGAAACACTGGTTATCTTATGCTCTGACTGGCAACAATATAAATTTTAATTAAGAAAGGGGAAACAAATCAGCATATAAAGCTATATTTACCTTATGTAGATATTTTTTAGAACAGCATCTTTCAAACTATGAATCATTACATAAATTTAGTGTGTCCCAACTAGTACTTTTAATGAAATAAAATAGAAGTATCTAGAAATTTTTAAATAGTAAAACTATGCTTTGATTCTTGATATTTTGTTTCAGTTGCAGTAGGTGAGTGCACATATACATGTGTCCACTGTTGGGAAGTTAAATGTGTTTCTTACAGCAGATTGCAGTCAACATTTAAATATACTACTTTACCACATTGGAGTATGTGGGAATAATAATTACAATGTCATTTTCGATTACATAAGCCCTGATGTAGACTGTGGGAAAGATGAGTGAAGCTCTAGAACTGACACTAGATAAACAGGATCAAATTTGGTAAAATTCCTACCTATGTACTGAAATGGAAACAGACCTCAGAGAAGTCACTGGTAGATACTATAATCGATAAACGTGAAATCACCATAACAAATTTGTCTCCTCCTGTTGGTGTTCTCTCAATCTCAAGATTCACCTGTATGCAAATATTTACCTTAATAAGGAACAATACATTTACTCATCATTTAGCAAGAATGATATAAAATAAAACCTTGGTTTGTGACCATAATTCATTCTGGAAACATGCTTGTAATCCAAAGCACTTGTATGTCAAAGCAAATTTCCCCATAAGAAATAATGGAAACTCATATGATTTGTTCCACAACCCAAAAATATTCATAAAAAATGATTACAATACTGTAATATAATATAAAATAATAAAGAAAATACAAAATACAAAGAAAAACAAATTAACCTGCACTTACCTTTGAAAACCTTCATGGCTGGGGTGAGGGAGACAGAGAGAGGAGGGTTACTCTGTAGGACGACTTTCACTATCACTAACAGAATCACTTCTACCTATTGACTCAATGGAATCTTTTTCTACATGGGGGCCATTGTATACACTCGCACGGTACAGGATACACTGACTACAGTACAGTATTCATAAACTCTTGTCATATACTGTATTTGATGTAACTGGCAATAAGGCAACAGAGGAAAGGGTCTATATCTGCAGGCAGCCTGACCTAGAAAGAAGTAAAGCATTCCTAAGCTTACTCTTGTATGGAAAAGCAAAGTACTGTCCATAGGTGCTTTGAAGTGACAAAAAATACACTAGTGCCAGTTATGGGCACATTCCAACATTCTGAAAAATCACTGATTTCTGCCAAACACCTTGGCTGGAGACCAAGCATCTAAGCATGGGAGACAATCATCCACAATCCCACAGTGAGAGAGATAGAGAGAGGAAGAGAGAGAGAGAGAAGAACCATTGGCTCAGTTGTAATCATGTGACATTCATCATCACATACTACTCATATTGCAAGACATCACTCGTTTATCATGTTAAAATTTATTAGAAATGTTTGGTCATCTTGCGTTAGCAGTTGCAGAACAAGTTCCTCACAATCCAAGGTTTTACTGAATTTCAGTAAATTGAAATTGAAAAACTTCTCCTACAATTGCTAGCAAATGTAGTTTTAAGTATTCAGTTAAAAGATATTTATTCATTTAAAAGCAATTTTTATCTTTCTTCAAATCTAAGAATAATTTTTAAAAGAGAAGTGAGTTCCAAGATACCAACTCTTCATTGCTAAGCTACAGACCCCTTCAAATATAAACCCAGATTAAGCATTAATCTCAAAGTCTTTGTCCTAAGAGAACTAAAAAGATCTTTTCATATAACTAGAAAGATAAGAATAAATCAGCAAATTAATGGGGTAAAAAGTGAGGAATTAACCCTGGCATACACTTATTTGGGCAATTTATTACTACAAAATTAGTCTTCTCCAATGCTATGTTCACAAATAAAACATCTTTAGAAAATACTTATTTTGCAACTCTTTTTGCAATGTGTGCAATATGTATGCATTAAGTATAAACTAGAGAGTAAGCTTAAACATTATAAATTTAAACCTCAAGAAGCATCTCAAATAAACAACCTAACTTTGCACTTCAAGAAAATAGAAAAAGAAGAACAAATGAAGCCCAAAGTTAGGAAATGTAAGTAGATTCTTCAGGAACTGCAGAATTTTTTTTAAAGGATCTAAAAAAAATGTTCAGGTATAATAAGCTGAGTCATTAATAGAAATAAAACTAAGTAATTTAATGTGCTAAATGTCTCACCTTGACTAATTAGTAGACTCAGAATAATTTTATGCTGAGGTCTGATTCAACGTGTAATGAATATTTTAACAGTAGTAGTATATGATAATCTACAAGAAAATTACCAGTTGAGCTAACGTGAAAGAAAGTGGGAGCTGCGAAATCCTTTTGGCTTTAGTGAGGATGTATCGTTTCAAAACATGAGAGGAAATAAGTAATGACAAGGCAAGAGGCTCCTGGACAATAAAAAGGAAGGGGATATCTGGAGAAATATCTTAAAAACATACAAACAAAAAGGTTTTTTAATTACATTTTCAAATTTAACTTCATATAAAATGTTTAAATTTAGGCTAAAGCAAAAAATGGGCATTTCTCATTACATTTAAAATATATACACTCTATCTCTCAATACTCTAAACAAAATAAACTAAGACTAGCCTGAATTAGTAAATCTATCTCTTCGGAAGTAAAGGGAGGAAAAGATGGTTAAGATGATTCATCTGTTCTTTAGAGACTAAATTTCAGAGTAAAGCCCAGTAGAAATTACCACAACTTACGTACTTTCTAGGGGACCTAATGATCCTCTTTCTCCCTGCTGCATTCCCCACTGCCCTGAGCCTTCAGACCTCCTGGGAATGCAGGAGAAGAGCATCATCACAGGGGCAGGACTGCCCTGAGGCAGCCATCACACTCAAGATATATCTGTGCTGTCTACAGTAGCCTTCCTTTGTTTGTACAATGCATACTGAACCTCTTCCCCATCTGTACCACATCTTCAATTTCTGGAGTGGGTTACAGGTACCGGTAGTCTAACAGTCAGACATTCAGCACCTGTCAATCAATCTACACCTTTATCTAATATCAAGTTTGTGAAAGATTCAGTACCTGGGGCTTAGAGGAGGAAAACAGAGCTAATGATAATGTATACCTATTGAGTTGTTGCTATGTACTAGGCACTGTGTATTCTTTACGTTAATTCACTCATTCAATACTACCAGTAGCTCAATATACCAATCAAATTTATGCTAACACAATGTGAGAAACTAAGTATCATGTAGGTAAATTTTTCTTTGAAGAGCTGGTAATTGGTAAAGTCTGGATTTGAATTCAAACAGTAATGTAATATAATTTAATATCTTAACCATTAGATTATACTATATCATAGTAAATAAGAGAAAGAAAAACAAAATATCTAATGGTATATAATTTTAAACTTATATTGCCACATAGAAATTAGAACAAAAGATAAACACATATACAAAATAAAACCTAGACAACACACCAAGAAATCCTCAGCCAGTAGCTGAGGAGTCACAAAGAGTCAGTGCAATATCTTGTTTCACCAACTCTGTGCTAGTGGGACAAGGATGTGGCCTATTTTAGGTCTATGCAAAGCAGCTAAGGGAAAAAAATGAGCATGAACATGAATCTGTAGAAACAAAGAATCAGATTTACAGAGATGTCAGATATTGGAATCAGCCAAAAAAATATGTTTAATATAAAGAGATAAAAGAAATAATTCTAAGCATGAACTAGGAACAAGAGACCATCAAATATGATGGGAAAGATCTGAAAAAGAGCTAAATAGAACTTCTTTAAACAAAACACATTAGGATTAAACCTAACTAATGGATTATAAAATGCATTTAGACGAGCAAAGTTCCAAAATTCACTAAGATACTCCCCAAGTGGAATATTTGAGGGGATTAGAAAATATCAAGACATATTAAAAACCTGTAGTATTTAAAGTGTGTGTCATTTTTACAGAGCTAAACAGATTAATACAGTTAAATAAAAGCAGAAACACAGATCTATTTCTGCGTAGTATCTTTTTAAACATTTTTTAAATGTTTATCTATTTTGAAAGAGAGAGAGACAGTTTGAGCAGGGGAAGGGCATAGAGAGAGGGAGACACAGAATCTGAAACAGGCTCCAGGCTCTGAGCTGTCAGCACAGAGCCCGACATGGGGCTGGAACCCACAGATGGTCAGATCATGACCTGAGCCAAAGTCAGGCTCTCAACCGAGTTAGCCACCCAGGCACCCTCTGTGTAATATTTTATAACAGTGTTGGATGGAACATCAGAAGGGAAAGAATGATACTCAGTGAATGGTGAGGGCATGATTGATTTCTTTATACTTTGTACAAAAATCAATTCTTGATGGACTCATGGTTTAAACAGGAAGGCCAAAATTTTTAAACTTTAAAACTGGAGAGAGAATTTATCATTTTGCAGAAGAGGATGATTTCTTAAAAGACCAACACTGCAATCATTTTTTAAAATTTTGATCAATTCTACTAAATAAAATTGGAATTTCTTTCCATCAAAAGACATAATAATGAAAAGACAAGCCAAAAACTTGGAGAAAATATATGCAACCCATATAGACAACAAAGGAGGCATATCTGGAATACATAAGGAATTCAAAAGCAGCAAGAAATCCAGTAGAAAAATGAGCAAAAGATACAAACAGGAATTTCATAAAAGGGCAAAACTCAAATAGTTCATACTCACTTTAAAAGACAATGTCGTTAGTCCTTGAGGGAATGAATATTTAAATTATGAAATACCATTTCATATCATATATTATCAAAAATAAAAGTCTGGTACCCCGACTTGTGGTGATCATTTTGTAATGTCTATAAATATTGAATCATTATGTTGCACACCTGAAACTAATACAACAATGTATGTCAGTTATTTTTCAATAAAAAAATTAATTTAAAAATTCTTACAATACCAAGTGTTCGATAAGATGTATAGAGCAATAGGAACATACATTAACACTGGTAAAACTAAATTACTACAATCACTTTGAAAAAAAAAATATTCGCATTAGCTCCTAAATTTAGATAAAAGCCTATTCCATAACCCATGCATTTTGTTCCTAAATATATACCCTAGAGAAGCTCTTGTGTATGGGCAAATGGCGACATGTAAAAGAATGTTAATAACAATGCTTTCATAACACAAAAAGGAACCCTGAAAACAACCCAAACATCCACAGATCAGAGAATAGATACGTATGTTATATTCATCCCATAGAAGCCTGTCACTCAAAATTAACTAGAGCTACATGCATCAACGTGGATGATTCTCACCAACACCCTGTATGACAAAGCAAGATGCCAGAAAACAATATGTAGTATGATATTACATATATATGATTTTCATAAATACCTAAAACAAGTTATATTCTTAGGAATGCATGCATGCATATTAAAACTATGTGAAAAACCAGGGGAATTACAAATACAAAGTCCAGGGTAGTATTTGGCAAGAATGCAGGAGTCTGTGGTGGCAAAAGGGACACTAGGGACTTCAGAGTTGTTAATGTGGGTAGTAACACTCTCTACTGGGGCATTTCAGAAATTCATGATTAGGTACACACTATTGGCTTTATTGGTCTTCCAACTGTCTTGCTGAACTAAACCCTTACAAATGTAAATTGGTAGTATTTTAATATGTGATAATACTAAAACATTTTTCTAAGAAATTGTTTTAGAAGTTCAGTAAAGTAACAGATCTTACAGAGAGGGAAGTTTAAATGGAATAAAGACATTTTAAAGCTAATGTTTTATTTGCACATTCTGCCCACTCAATATATTCTAGCATTTCCAGCTACATATGTAATTGAAAAGGATTTTAGCATATAGTGTGCTTATGGAAGCATTCTGGGCTACAACAAATGGAGTAATTTTCACACTGCAGCTTCCAATCCAGCTCAGAATATCACTTGAGAGACGATGGTTCTTATTTTCTCCATTTTGGCAGCCTGTCTTTTGCCTTTGCCAGTTATCTCTACTTGTTTTTTCCACCTCTTCTTTCCCTTGGTCTATAATTACTTACAGAACTTTAGACTTGTTTGTTTGTTTGAGTGTCCATCCTTAACTCTGTTCATATATCAAATGGTTTTTGATCTTATCTATTCTATGTCAGAACAAATTTATTTCAAGCATGCAAGAGGAATGTAACTGCTTCATGAGTGTTATAATATACATGTACTCAAACATTTACAGATTGAAACACATTTAATTTTGCTTTCTATTTCTCTTTTATAATAAGTACTTCATTACATTGATTTAAGAAATACTGTGAGTTTCTTCTGAATTTTGTTGCCAGATCATGAAATGTTTATTATTAAAACTTATGCAGTGAGGAGACAGGTGGCCATTTTGATATGATTTATTAGACCTCTCATATATGTCATCACATCTGCACAAAATATTTCATAATGAGAAAAATAACCCTTATCTTCAAATAGTGCAGGAGCAGTGTGAGTAATATCTAGGTTTGACACTGGGGTACAGTCAGTAATCTGTGAGGGGGTGGGGGAGGAAGGTTAAGTGGGGGAGTCCATGGATATGCTGTGAGACCAGAAACAAAATGTCCTAATGGACCAGGTACAAAAAGCACATCCTAAGAAGGCAAGGGTACCTCTCTCTCCTGTCAGAAACCTCCTCCCTTTACATCCAGGTACCTGGAGGAGGAGGAAGTGCAGTTTCCAAGAAGCCTGAAAACCCTACCTTGGAAACAGTAAAAAAGAGTAATGTATCAGTAGCTTCCCACGGCAGATTTCATTGTCGAAAATCAGCAGTTGACGCATCTGAAATCTGTCCCTGCCAAAATCTTCACGCAGTTCACCACAGCACGACATGGAAGGGTTGGACTGTGTGGAAGCGCCTAGAGGAGCAACCCGAGTAAAACCAAGCATGCACATGTGCAGACCCTTCCAGCGAGGAGAAGCTGGAGTTAGGTGTCAAAGGAGTGTTTAAATACAGGGAGGCAGCTTAACAGCCTCTGGGAGTGTTGAAAGTGAGTAGGGGGTCTCAGTTTTTGTAACTAAAGCTTAAAGCAAAAACATGTTACTACTGGAAATAGTTAAGGCTTTACTCCCTAAGCAACCAAAATGAGGATCTTGGAGCAAAGAAAACAACAAAAACAAAAGTCAAATTTCCTGGAACCGAATAAGAAGTAAGTGCTTAAGTACAATAAATATATCAGATTCCTACCTGCATGATAGAAGCAGAGCAAACAAGGCAGAAAAATAATAATGTTTACTAGAACTCAAAAAGCATGATTTGCAATTGGCAAAACAAGGTGGGTAATCTAATAGACATAATTGATGTTACATGTATCTGTTTGCCTGGCTTTTTAAGTTCTACAATTTCTTTTTCCAGATTCTGTTAGGTAGAGTGGTAAATGAAGTGAAAATACAGTGAAGAAGTAAAATATTTTATTACAAAAGGATTCCCAGGACAGGAAAAATAGTATTTTATTTTGCTGTACATACAGCTTCTGTTTGATAGTCACAGTACATTATCAGATTTAAATAAAGGCATCTACTGCCAAACAGTGAAACCATTTGTGTGGCTTGCTTTATCACTAACGAGTATCTGATTTTTTTAATATTGAGAAATATTTTATTTGAGAGAGAGGCTTCTTAAATATTTTTAAATACAAAGGAAAGGTCGTTTATTATTTTTTTACAACCTATTATAAAAATAGCACATCTCATGTTATAAATATAGTTTGAGTTCCACTTTCAAGTGAAAAGATTGTCTCCTATCAGGAATAGTTCCCAAATGTTCAGAATCTGCTTTGACAGTTTGGCTTTGCATATCAGAAGAATAGAACTGCAAGCAGCATTGAGATCTGAAGACTAAATTTAGGACTTCTCTCCAAATTAGTGTCTCATAAAATTTGCCAAATGTTAGACACAACTGTCTGCAAGATGCATTCAGTCTTGAGAAACTTTTGAATATTCAAGCAGTTTTTCTTGGGAGATAAGAAAGATAAGGGATTGGTTGGTTGAAGAAGACAGTTTTACTCTATTCCACTACTTGCCTGCAGAATTTTACATGAAGCAAATTGGGAATCTTGTTATCACGCTGACCCATACTACATTATATGAACCACTGCTGTTGAGGTTTTCCAAAGCTAAATTTCTTGCCAAGTTCAAATGAAAGTATCTAACTAAGCCAAGGATCTTCCTGTTACTTGAAATTACATAAGAGCATGCATGCAATATTTACCATCTATATTCTTTGCTTTTTCTAACCAAGATCTGCATATCGGGCAGAATACACTAAATGTGAAGAAGACCCATGGTATCATATTTACTGCCTATTCAGCACATTTCAGTGCTGAACGACCAGTCCCAACCACTAAATCTTTCTCTTTTCAACCACAGCTTCACTGAAATATTGACATGTAATATACATAAATGTACATATATGATGATTTGATACACATATATATTGCAAAATAAGTACCACAGTAAAGTTATTTAACACCTCTATCCCGTCACATGATTACCTTTTTTTTTGTGGTGTTAACTTTTAAAATCTACTTTCTTAACAAGTTTCAAGTATGCACTACAATATTGTTTATTATGTTCCCCATACAGTGTATTAGATTCTCAAAACTGAATTCATCTTCTAGCTGGGAGTTTGTGCCTTTGACTAACTTCTGTTTCCCTCACCCCCAACCCTTGGCAACCGCCATTCTACTCTCTATTTCTAGGAGTTCAGCTTTTTTACATTCCACATATAAGTGAAAACATACGTATTTGTCTTTCTATCTGACTTATTTCACTTGGCATAATTCCCTCCAGGTCAACCAATGTTGTCTCAAAAGGCAGGATTTCCTTCCTTTTAATGGCTGAATAGTTTTCCATTGCCTGTATGTACCGCATTTTCTTTATCTATTCATTTGTTGATGGATACTTAGGTTGTTTCCATGTTTTGGCTGTTGTGAATAATGCTTCTATGAACATGAGGGCACAGTTATCTCTTCAAGATAGTGTTTTGATTTCCTTCAAATATATACCAAAAATTGGAATTGCTAGATCATATGGTAATTCTATTTTTAATTTTTTTGAGGCAACTCCATATTGTTTTCTATAGGGCCTGTACAAATTTACATTTCCAACAGTGCACAAGAGTTCCATTCTCTACACAGCCTTGCCAAGACTTCTTGCTGATTGTCTTTTTGACAATAGTTTGTAACATGTATGAGATAATATGTCATTGTGGTTTCAATCTGCATTTCCCTGATGATCAGTGATGTTGAGCATCTTTTCATGTACCAGTTAGCCATCTATTCTGTCTTCTTTGGAAAAATGTCTATTTGGGTCCTTTGCCCATTTTTAATCAGATTGGGTTATTTAGGTTTTGTTTGTTTGTTTGTGTGTTCTGTTTTTTGTTTTTGTTTTCTTTTTTTTTTTTTTTTTTTTTTTTTTTTTTTTTTGGATCTTCTCTCTCCTTCTCTATTTACACTGTCCTGAACCTGGAAATGTCTT